>NW_007255412.1:1119018-1156811 GCF_000164805.1 Carlito syrichta | reverse complement strand
CGGGCTGGGTCATGGCGCGAGCCGGCGGTGGCAGGTCACGTGTGCGGGAGCTCCCGGGACCGGTCTGGGACCCGCGCGCCGGCGGGGCTCCACCTTGTCGGGCGCTGCTCGCGGAGTCTCGGTCTCGGGCGCCATCCGGCGGCCACACCGCCTGGCTGCAAGCCGCGCCAAGAGGACCGGCGCCATCTGGTGGCCGCGTGAGGACCTGCGCCCCAGGGGGAGCGCCCCGCGTCTGGGTCTGGATTTTCCCGCCGCGCCCACGGACCGGGGGCCTGCGTCCGGGAAGACAGATCTCATGCCCCTCCTGCTATGCTGCTTTCTCCTCGCCGCCATTCCTGGCGGGGCATCTGCGGATATGTGTGTGAGGAGGGTGTCAGTGTAAGTTACGAGACGGTAACGAGTACACGTGAGAGGGACTGAGAATCAGGGGAGGCCTCCTGGGGGAGACGCCCAAGGGGAGGTTGAAGGAGTGAAGGACCTGGTGTGGGGGCACATAGCTCAGAGATGGGGTTCAGGAGCCTTCGGGTGGGCCTGGTTGATGCAGAGCCGAGACGATCCCCCTTTTTTTTTTGAGTTGGAGTCTCACTCTGTCTCCCCGGCTGGAGTGCAGTGGCCGCTCCCGGTCACGGCAGACTCAACCTTCTGGGCTCCGGCGATCCTTCCGCCTCAGCCTTCCGAGTAGCTGGCACCCCAGGCGAGCACCACCACGCCCGGCAAATTTCTTATTTATTATAGAGACGAAGTCTTGCCGTGTTGCCCAGGCTGGTCTCAAACCTCGACTCAGGCAATTCTCTCGCCTCTGCCTCCCGAGAAGTTGCTCTTAGCGTTTAGGCTCCTGTCCTTGGGTGCCTGATCTTGGACCTGTCGGCCCCTCGGAGCCTCAGTTTCCTTACTGTAAAATGGGCTCCGTAATCTTGCCCTAAAAGGCACCAGATGCCACTGCTTGGCACACATTAGCGCAGTGATTGGCCCCTGCTGTCACGTTCGTGGGTTGGTGTGAAGACACTTTGGGGAGAAAGAGCAGGGAAGGCCGATGAGGTCCCCTTGCGGGCTCTTCTGCCGGAACACCGTCCAGCGAGCACTGATTGAGCACCTACTCTGCGCCAACCTTGGGGGAGGTGAGAGATGCAGTCCAGGTTTGTGGTTTTTTAGTGAAGTTGTTTTCAGAGACGCAGGACGCCCAGAGCTAGACGATTCCCCCCAACCTCCCAAGGGATTAAATGAGGAAACTCCAGGGGAAGGACTAACACAGGGCCTGGCCATGTAAAGGAGCCAACGTCCAAAGGGCAGAAGGTCATCGGCCGCTGCTGTCCCCTAGGGTGGCTGCTCTGCGTCCACTTAGTAACATCACTAGCCAGGCACTGAGTTCCACCAGGAGGCAACCCAGGCGAGGGTCCCCAGAGGCAGGCTTCTCGCGGGGGTTAGTGAGAGAGCGGCGGCTGAAGGCCTGAAACCCGGACCTCGGACTGATCCAAGATGCAAGCATCCTGGGACTCCTGGAGGCGAGACGGGAGGAGGCCGGGGTCTGGGGCGGGGCTACGGAGCCGGGGGCGTGGCCTCCGATCAAGACGGGGGTGGGGCTGACCCTCTGGCCAATCAGCCGGCTGTCTCCGGACCACATGGCTTTGAGGGGCGGGGCCTGGGTGCGCCCGCCTTGGCCGCAGGACGCCCCTCCCGGTTCCTTCTGGGGCCGGCCTTGGCATCCGCGGCCCTGCTCCAAGGGCTGGTCCTTTTTGCCCTTTGCTCTTTGACCCTCTGCCTCCTGCTTGTTCCTGTAAATATTTCTCTGACCTGACCGCGCGGCCTGTTCCCCGGGATGAGGACTGAAGCTGCGGGTCTCTCCTTCACCAGGTCTGAGCACACAGCAGGCGCTAAATAAATGCTGCCTGAATAGCGTCCTGGTGCTCCCGGGCTTCTAGCTGCCAGAGCTGCCAGCAGTAAAAATAGTAACAGCAGGGGGCCCTTTATTGAGCACCTGCTGGGTACCAAGCACAATACTGTGAGGTAGAGACATTGCTCCCCCTTTCCAGGACAGGAAAGAAAGCTCAGACTCAGGGCTTCTCTAAGCTGACTCCCAGACCCCACCAGCCAGAAGAGGAAATGCACCGATAGCTTTTCTTGCACCCTGGGACCCCTGCTGGGGCACCTCTGCCAGGTGGACCCCTGGGCGCAGCTGGGGCTGCAGGCCGCCCTCCCACCCTCGCCCTGGAGATCCGGGTTGCAGCAGGCCCCCAGCTCACGCCAGAACCTCCTCCCCCAGCCTGGCTTTAGGCCGGAGCCACAGAGGTGGGGGCAGCGGGCGGGGAGGCGAGGCATGTCACCATATATCCCCGTCAGATTAAAAAACTAATTTGAAAAGATTAATGTATTCCATTCTTGTTATGCTGGCTCTGATACCTCTGGGCCCGCGGCCGCTCTGCCTCCTGATTATTGAATTTTTATGGCCTGGTAATTAATTGCAGATTCCCTGTTTTGTTCTATTTCTTTTTCTCTGACATTTTAATTTCAACAAAAAGCAGTGGTCTCCATGCAGGTTCTCTCTTGAGATCCTAATGGTCTATAAAACAGAATGACTTATAGACGGGGCACCCACTTCAGTTGGCGAGTGATTGTTTGAAACCTCGCTGATCACGCAAAATTTAATTTTTCCACCTCCCTCCCCTTTTGCTGCTCATTTCTTGTCTCTTCCGTGGCGGCACCAGCATCTCAGCTCTGGATGAAGAGAGCACAGTGTCGCCTCCGAATCTGCTGCAGGACTTTTCCCTAGAAGCCTGGGGGGTGAAGACAAAGTGGGTTTGGATTCTTCTTCTTGGCAGTGGCCCTGGCAGCTGGTGGGGGAACTGGGCCTCCCCTGAGGGCGGTGGGGATATAGCAGGGGAGAGAAGGGGCTGGGGAACCTGGAAGGCTCGTTTCCACCTCTCTCAGTTGCCCTTTGGGCCAAATGCCGCTGCCCCTTAGGCACCGAGGAACCCACAGGCCCCCAGGGCAGAGAAATTGGGTGTTGGTACATGCCCCGTGGCCGCACCAGGAGGCGAGGGGCCAATTCAGGCCCAGTGGACTGATAGACACGCTCACATTCTTAGCCTCACCGGGTCACTGGGAACAGCCGTCCACAAAAGCAGGTCTGGAAGAGACCCCTGAGTTTCTCTCCCGGTGCCTCCAACTCCTTTCCTCTCATCCCTGCTAACTTCACACAGGCTCCCTTCCTCAGGCTCCACCGGGACCTGGCAGGGCAGGGGCACAAGATGAGGTGGTAGAATCAAGTTGGACCAGAGCTCAAATGTCTTCAGGGGCCAGGCAGGTGAGATAAGTGAGGGGAGGCGACAGGGAGCGATGAGGACTGTGGCATCCTAGAGTTCATGCTCCGCTAGAGGATACAGTTGCCACTCAGCTCCAGTCCCAGCTGCCATGTGGGAAGATGGGCCCCACGTGTCCAGAGTTTATGATTCTCAAAAAGAGGTTGACAATTTGGTCTTTAGTGTGAAACCTCACAATTTTTTTTTTTTTTTTTTGAGTTGGAATCTCACTCTCTGGTGCCCAGGCTGGAGTGCAGTGACCCTGTAACCTCGACCTGCTGGCCTCGGGTGATCCTTCCGCCTCACCCTTCCAAGTCGCTGGAACTACAGGTGCACACCACCCCACCCAGCTAGTTTTGTGATTTATTGTAGAGACTGATCCATCGCCCAGACTGGAGTGCAGTGGCCATTCCCGGCCACCGCAGCCTCAACCCACTGGGCTCCAGCGATCCTTCCACCTCAACCTTCCAAGGAGCCGGAACTACAGGGGCGCGCTACCACGCCCAGCTAATTTTTTGATTTATTGTAGAGATGAGGTCTCGCTGCCCAGGCGGGTCTCGAACCCGTGGGCTCAGGCAATCCACTCACCTCAGCCTCCCAAAGCACGGGATTACAGGCTGAGCCACAGCCCAGCCTCTTTTTTTTTTTTTTTTTTGAGTTAGAATCTCACTCTGTCACCCAGACTGGAGTGCAGTGGCCGCTCCCGGCTGCTGCAGCCTCGACCTGCTGGGCTCTAGCAATCCTTCCGCCTCAGCCTTCCGAGTAGCCGGAACTACAGGTGCGCGCTACCACGCCCGGCTAATTTTTGATTTATTGTAGAGACAAGGTCTCGCCAAGTTGCCCAGGTGGGTCTTGATGCGGGCTCAGGCAATCCATTTGCCTCAGCCTCCCAAAGTGCTGGGATTATAGGCTGAGCTACCAAGTCCGGCTAACCTCCAACTCTTGAACTCAGGTGATTCTCCTGTCTCAGTCTCCCGTGTAGCTAGGACTACAGGAGTGCACCGCCACATCGGCTTATTTTTTGATTTTTGCAGACACAAGGTCTTGCTATG
This sequence comes from Carlito syrichta, assembly GCF_000164805.1. Classification (NCBI taxonomy): domain Eukaryota; kingdom Metazoa; phylum Chordata; class Mammalia; order Primates; family Tarsiidae; genus Carlito; species Carlito syrichta. The sequence continues at coordinate 1,152,463 of NW_007255412.1, read as the reverse complement.
TTGCCCAGGCTGGTCTTGAACTCCTGGACTCAAGCAATCTCCTCATCTCAGCCTCCCAAAGTACTGGGATTATAGATCTGAGCCACCACACCCGGTTTCCTCTAATTCTGAGCATGGATCAGAGAAATTAGAGTATGAAGTGGAGTCCATCAGAGCCAGAGGGCCTCAGTGGCCAGTGGACCACATACCACATCTGCATGAGACTTGACTGGCTCCAGGGAGGACGGCACTTTTTTTTTTTTGAGTTGGAATCTCACTCGGTTGCCCAGACTGGAGTGCAGTGGCCACTCCCGGCCACTGCAGCCTTGACCTGCTGGGCTCCGGCGATCCTTCCGCCTCAGCCTTCCAAGTGGCCGGAATTACAGGCATGCGCTACCACGCCCAGCTGATTTTTTGATTTATTGTAGAGATGAGGTCTCGCTGCCCAGGTGGGTCTCGAACCCGCGGGCTCAGGCAATCCACTCACCTCAGCCTCCCAAAGGCGCGGGATTACAGGTTGAGCCACCGAGCCCGGCTGGCATTTTTACCTAAGACTTCGGGAGGTGGTGTTGTAACTCCCAGAGCTCAAGGGACTGATTCGGGATGCGTGGGCTAATGCAGGAAGACACAGACAGTGACTCAGGAGCCTCTGGGCTCCTCAGATGAGCTGGGGAGGGGGAGGGGTCCATGGTCTGGTCCCACCCCCACTTTGCTAACATGCTGGGGAGCTGACACTGGTAAAGCCTCTAGATCCCTGGTTTCCTCATCGGTTTCCTCATCGGGAGAGGCTGGGTGAGAAAGTGACGGCATGGGCTCCAGAACCAGATGGACTTGGGTTCAAACGTGGGTCCCACCACCCACTTTGTAGTTGGTTGAGCTCAGAGTTTCTGAGAAACTAGAAAACTAGAAGATGGAAGGCTGGGCATGGTGGCTCATGCCTGTAATTCTAGAACTTTGGAAGGCTGAGGCAGGAGGATTGTCTGAGGCCCGGAGTTCAAGACCTGCCTGGGCAACACAGCAAGACTCTGACTCCATTAAAATTAAATTAATAAAAAAAGAAAGTGGAGATGATCCATCTTAGTTTTCTGTTGCTACACAACGAATTACCACAAAAATGGTAGCTTAAAATAACACCCATTTGTTATTTCAGAGACATGGCGGTCAGGAGTCCAGCAAGGTGTGGTTGGAGTCTCTGCTCAGGGTCTTTCTAGGCTCCAGTCTAGTTTCTTCCCTGGGGCTTTGGGTCTTCTTCCAAGCTCACTTGTTGGCAGAATTCAGTGCCTTTTCACAACTCCCCGCTGCCTGCCCCCATCTACAAGGCCAGCAAAAGGTGCTTCAAGTTGCTCGGTCTTCCTCTTCCTCTTTGGCTTTGAAGGGTTCATGTGATGACATTGGGTTTATCCAGGCGATCCAAGATAATCTCCCTATTTTGAGGTGAGCTGGTGAGTAAGCTTGGTTACTTCTGCAAAGCCCCCTTTGCCACGTAAGATAAAACCCAGGGAGCAACATCAGTGGCAGAGATCACGGGCCAAAATACTGCCTGCCACAGCCTCCAGCTTCTTGGGATGGCTGGAAGGAAGAACACACCCCTGCCTTTTTCCCCTCCCCCACACCTGAGATGCAGGATGCTGTCGACATTTACAGACTGGGTCCCTGCTACTGCAAGAATGGGCCGAGTGGGGGACTGTTTCCCCAGAGCAGCCAGCATTGTCACATCTCCAGAGGTGCACCCCAAGACCCCAGATGTCAGGGACCGTATAAGTGGCAGAGCCAAGATGTGAACCTGTCTCTGTCTCAGATTCACATAAAAGCTTGTCACTTTCCTGCTGGGCCCACACCCAGAGCTCCTGCCTGCTTTGGAAATTTAGTAACAGCAATTTCTCAGGCTCAGTTCAGGTCCTGGCACTCAGGTGCTTCTGGGAGTCCCGGGCCGATGACTGACATGTGGTTTTAGAGTCCCTCCTGTTTCTTCCCGTTTTCTCAGCCGGGGACAGTCAGGGCTGCCTGTCACAGCCACCTCGACTGGTCCTCAGAAGCCCTCAAGGGGCCAGGAGGTCATGGGGCTCTTTTGACAACTGGCATCGTCTCCTCGCAGCTCTTCCCTCTCCACATTGAGACTCTGGCCTACATCGTGAGTCCCTCCTTCCCCCAAAGGAAGACATCCACACTTCCCGACTCCTGCTTCCGCTGATCAGATGCCCAAGACTTGGAAGCAGACAAACGTGGGCAGTGAGTTAGCGGGGGTATGGAGGAGACCAGTGAGCAAGCATGCTAGCGGCGGAGGTCCCTGCTTCACCGGGGTGGGTGTGGAGGACTCCACCCTAAAGGCGGCTGTGGTGGTAGCCATGTTTTAACTGGAACACTCCCAATGTGTGATTGGGCGGGGTTCCTGGCTGTGTGGTCCCTGGTTGTGGAGCTTCCCAGCCTGACTCTCTGGTCCTTCCAAGGTCTGCAGTTTGCAACAGAGTAGAATGTGCTGTTGGCCACAGAGTGGCTTCTGTGGTTTATAATGAAAAGCCCTGCTGGGGACGCGGTCCTCTATGCCCCTGTGACTCCTGGGCCTTCAGTCAAGGCTGCTGCTGTCTAGCTCGCAGCCATCTCTCCTCTGCTTTGCCAACGGGAGCCTGATATCTTTTGGGCAGCGATATGGCCACCTCTGGGGTGAAAGATGATCAGTGTCAGGCTGTCATAACCATCCCAGGCCTCTTCTGGACATATCTGCCATCTTAGTCCATTGGCACTGCTATAAAGGAGTACCTGAGGCTGGGTGCAGTGGCTCACGCCTATAATCCCAGCACTTTGGGAGGCAGAGGCAAGAGGACTTCCTGAGCCCATGAGTTCGAGACCAGCCTGGCAACTTGACAAGACCTCGTCTCTACAATAAATAAAGAAATTAGCCGGGCATGGTGGCGCGTGCCCGTAGTTTCAGCTACTTGGGAGGTTGAGGTGGATGGATTACCTGAGCCCAGCAGGCCAAAGCTGTGGCCATGAGCGTGCCACAGTTCTCCAGCCTGAGCGATAGAGTGAGACTCCAACAACAACAACAAAAAAAGGCCGGGCGCGATGGCTCAGCCTGTAATCCCAGCACTCTGCGAGGCTGAGACGAGAGGATTGTCTGAACCCAGGGGTTCAAGACCAGCCTGGACAACTTGGTGAGAGCTCGTCTCTAAAATAAACTTAAAAAATAAGCTGGACGTGGCAACACGTGCCTGTAGTTCCAGCTCCTTGGAAGACTGAGGCAGAAGGATTGCCAGAGCCGGGCAGGTTGAGGCTGTGGTGGCTGAGAGCATGCCACTACACTCCAGTCTGGGTGACAGAGTGAGACTCCAACTCAAAAAAAAAAAAAAAAAGGAGTACCTGAGGCTGGGTAACCTATACAGAAAAGAGGCTGGCTGGACTTGGTGGCTCAGCCTGTAATCCCAGCACTTTGGGAGGCCGAGGTGAGTGGATTGCCTGAGCTCGCGGGTTCGAGACCCGCCTGGGCAACTTGGCGAGACCTCATCTCTACAATAAATAAATAAAAAAAAATTAGCCGGGTGTGGTAGTACGCGCCTGTAGTTCTAGCTACTAGGAAGGCTGAGGCGGAAGGATCGCCGGAGTCCAGCAGGTCGAGGCTGCGGTGGCCGGGAGCCACTGCACTCCGGTCTGGGCGACCGAGTGAGACTCCAACTCAAAAAAAAAAAAAGAAAAGAGGGTTATCTGGCTCCCGGTTCTACAGGGTGCACAACCACCATGGCACCAGCATCTGCTTCCAGTGTTGCTTCCACTCATGGTGGACGGTGAAGGGGAGTCGCTGCGTGGCGAGAGCAGAGGCCAGAAGTGGGGGCAGTGCCGGGCTCTTGTGAGGAACCGGCTCTCAGGGAACTCCACTCATGGCTGTGAGGACAGCGCCAAGCCATTCACAAGGAATCCGCCCCATGACCCAAACACCTCCCACTAGGCCATACCTCCTACACTGGAAACCGCATTCCTTTTTTTTTTCTTTTAATTTTTTTGAGTCGGGGTCTCGCTCTGTCACCCAGGCTGGGGTGCAGTGGCATGATCACGATGATCACGGCTCATGGCAGCCTCAACCTCCTGGGCTCATCCTTCTACCTCAGCATCTCGAGTTGCTGGGGCAACAGGTGTGCCCCGCCATGCCCGGCTAATTTTTAAAAATTATTAAAAAATTTTTTGTACAGACACAGTTTCACAGTGTTGCCCAGGCTGGTCTCGAACTCCTGGGCTCACACAATCTGCCTGCCTTGGCCTCCCAAAGTGTTGGGGTTACAGGTGTGAGCCACAGTGCCCAGCCTGGGGATCGTATTTCAACATGAGATTTGGAGGGGACACATAATCAGACCATATTGTCTGCTTTCTTACCTTCCCTTGTTGCTAGGGGTAGCCATGGCTCATTTCTGGCTACAGATAAAGGGCTACTTCTCAGGACATTTTCCTTCCTGATAATAAGAAACCCTGGAGTGGGGTTGTGTAAAGATGAAGTGCAGCCGGGCTCAGTGGCTCATTACTGTAATCCCAGCACTTTGGGAGGCAGAGGCGAGAGGACTGCCTGCGCCCAGGTGTTCGAGACCAACTTGGGCAACTTAGTGAGACCTCGTATCTACAATAAATCAAATAATTGGACTGCACTCCATCCTGCGTGACAGACTGAGACTCCTACTCAAAAAAAAAAAAAAAAGATGAAATGCTTGGAACCATAGCAGCCATCTTGTGGCCATGAGGTAACAAGGTCAAGGATTAAACATTAGGATGGCAAGAGGAAAGATGGAGTGTTGGTCCTCAAAGACATTGTTGAGCCATTGAACTAACACCAGCAACTGTCTCCCTCCAGATTCCTTGTTTTGTGGGAAAATAGAGCCTTTGTGTTTAAGCAATGATTAACTGTATATTCTTTCAGATGAAGCTCAAAGAAGTCCAAACTGATTTCGGTCCCCAAGCAGCGTGGCCTTGTGCCCACAGGGGTGGCTTAGAGTTGATGCTGGACAACCCTGTTTGCTTTCTCTTTAGACTGGAGTGACAGATTCCACACTGAACTTGGAATCGTGCCCTCCAGGGGTGAGGCCTGTTTCCTCAGGAGTGTGTTTCCTCACAGGGGATGTCCCCCCATACCCATGCAGACAGACTCATGACAAGCCCAGTCCCTCCCTGAATGCCATCTCTGGGCAGCCCACCCTTGAGTTGCTGCAGACCCTCCTGTCTCCCTGTGTGCTGGGCATGGTGCCCATGTTCTGCACCATGGGTGAGACTGGCAGGAGAGCTGTCTCATTCATGATTTCGTCCCAGGATGTGGGAATTGGCTCCAGTTTTGTGTGACTTAAAACCTGGGGTTGGGTTCTTCCCACTCCAGGGGTGTCTCTCTATTTATCTCAGGGTCAGGGACGCAGGAGCTTCTGGGACACGGATGACCAGGTGGGCAGACACTTCTGCACGGTGAGCCGCGGGTGGGGCTGGAGAAGCTCATGTCTTCCCCAGCATATGAGTCAGGTTTTCGTGGCGGGGATGCTATGTCACAACCGCAGATCTCAGTGGCTTCCAGAGTAACCAGTGACTTCTTTGCTCCTGGTTCAGCAGGTCAGCTGGGATAGTTCTGCTTCAAGTTGTGGGTCCAGATCATTCTGAGACCAGCGGCCCCGTGGGCATGCTCTTGTCCAGTGGACAGTATGGGTGCAAGAGGCCAATCACAAAAGTCCCATTGGTGAAAGCAACTGGCTTGTCCAAGCCCCGAGGGGCCAATGAATGTGTGTGGTTTGCCCCTGTGCAGGGTGGCCTGCGAGGTCAAATAGCAAAGATGTTGAAAGGAGGTACCTATAGAAACCCCAAATAGACTTAGTTTAGTCTTTTTGCTCAGCATAGCCATTTTTGCTTAGGCTTTATCCCTGGTATGCTTTGAATCTAGCACAGGTTCGACATCGATAGATACATTTCCAATAGGCAGGTTTTAAGAAGCGTACAGACATTTCACTGCAGGCCAAGCTAGCAGCCTACCCCACTCCCTTGGCAAGTCTCCGTCAGATGCAGGACCAGGACAACCCAACAGCCCAACCTTCCGTTTTTTTTTTTTTAGTTGGAGTCTCACTTGGTCGCCCAGACTGGAGTGCAGCGGCCGCTCCCGGCCACCGCAGCCTCGACCTGCTGGGCTCCGGCGATCCTTCCGCCTCCGCCTTCCAAGTAGCTGGAACAATGGCGCGCACTACCACGCCCGGCACTACCATGCCCGGCTAATTTTTGATTTTTATTGTAGAGATGAGGTCTCGCCAAGTTGCCCAGGCGGGTCTCGAACCCACGGGCTCAGGCAATCCACTCACCTCAGCCTCCCAGAGGGATAGGATTACTGGTTGAGCCACCGAGCCCAGCTAGCCCAACCTTTTAAGGTTTAGCATAATAATCTCTAGTAAATTTTCAGGTTCCTTGTCAAGGTGGAAGATCAAGGATCATCCCTTTGCTGGCTGAAGCCATAGAAATGATAATCAGATCACCTTTTGGTCAAGTTTGTGGATTGCAAACGTCTGACACAAGTCTCTTGCAGGAAAAAACCCTCCCCTTGTCTCCCATCTAGCCCACCACCATGGTAGCAATCATGTGACTAACCCACCCATCTGCCTGCTGTCCATCACTTGAAGTTAGTACCCTCACTTACCTACCCCTTCGTGCTGATGGAGAGCAGACTACCACCCAATCACTCTAGTGACCTTCCCCCAACAAAAGAAAAGGTTAAAAGGACTCAACCACGAGGAGCCATTTTGCCATTGCCTTGTTAAGCTATGGTGTGGTCATGTGCTCTTTGAGCTATGGCCAGCCAAACTTAAACTTTGGCCCCTTCCCTACCTTGGGGAGGTGAACCTCCTCTTTCTCTCTCTCTAATGTACTTTCTAAATAAACTATATTTTCTAATCTAACTTCTGTGCAATTCTTTGCATCTTTCATTTGGCATCGGATTGCACACCAGACACCCCACACCTCCAGCAGGTCTGAGTTAACATTCTGGAGGCCCTGCTGGGAGTGTGACCCTAACATTTTTGGAGATCCTGCTGAGATGTGCCCTAACAGATATGTAATCCTGTTACAAGTGAGAGAATGGAGAGTCAGGGTCAGCAATCCAATGTAACAGATCCCAGGTGCCCCAGGGGTCCCAAAGCCTCGGGTGCAGGAGCCCCTCCCCTACCCCATTGGGCAGAACCTCAGTAGGGCAGGTGGGCCAGGGACGCTGCCTCTTGTGGGTGCTGCCTCCAGGCCTGGCTGGACCCAGGGCCTTGGCAAGACACCGCCACTCGCCTCTGCAAATCCAGTCTCATCCACTCCTCGAGGGTTCCAGTTTCCCTGTCTTGCCTCCTGTTGGCTCTGGGTGGCAGCTAAGAAGCAAATGATCCCTTCGCCTGTTTCTCAGAAGAAGAACCTGAAACTCAGGGGGTCAGAGTATAGTCTGAGGCTGCAGGGCTGACCCTCTGCCTCTGCCTGAACCCCTGTGCCATCATGACATGACATTGCCAGCCTGAGCCCAGGCAGGCAGGGGCCTGAGGGGTTGAGATCGCCTTCCTGGAAGGACAAGCTTCCAGTCTCCATCTGCTACCTGCTCCCCCTCCTTCTGAGCCCCTCACCCATCTCAGCATATGCCCACCCCTGAGAGACGCCCTGAAACACAGCCTTGGGTTGTAGAATTCAGGCTCCATTGCAGGGAGACTTAGCTCTTGTTGGCTTCCGGCAGCCCCTGGGCTGGCCTGGGGACAGATTTTGTTTGCCTTGTTCAGTGTTGTGTTTGTTTTGATGAAGGCAACACTAAACACTCAGATTTCACAAATAATTAAGATTTGATTCCTGTTTCTTTTTTTTTTTTCTTTTTTGAGTCGGAGTCTCACTCTGTCTCCCAGACTGGAGTGCAGTGGCCGCTCCTGGCCACCGCAGCCTCGACCTGCTGGGCTCTGGCAATCCTTCCGCCTCAGCCTTCCAAGTAGCTGGAACTACAGGCACGTGCTACCACGCCCAGCTAGTTTTTGATTTATTGTAGAGATGAGGTCTCGCCAAGTTGCCCGGGCGGGTCTCAAACCCGCGGGCTCAGGCAATCCACTCACCTCAGCCTCCCAAAAGCGCAGGATTACAGGCTGAGCCACCGAGCCTGGCTATGACTTCATATTAACTCATTTAATCCTCACAGCAACTTGTGAAGGGGGAGGTACCTTTTTTTTTTTTTTTTAGTGAGCGCAGGAGCACACTCATGGCCACTGCAGCCTTGACCTGCTGGGCTCAGATGATCCTTCCACCTAAACCTTCCAAGTAGCTGGGACTACAGGGGTGCGCCACCACACCCGGCTAATTTTTTTGATTTATTGAAGAGACAAGGTCTCGCCAAGTTTCCAGGCTGGTCTCAAACTCCTGGAGTCAGGCAAACTCTTCACCTCTGCCTCCCAAAGTACAGGGGTTACAGACATGAGCCACATACCCAGTCCAGGGAGGTACTATTTCTATCCTCATCCTACAGAGAAGAAAGCCAAAGCAAAGAGAGGTTAAGCAAATTGACCCAAATTTCACAGCTTATAAGTGGTAAAGTGGGAATTCAAATCCAGGTCCTCTGGTTTCAGGGCTCACAGTTTTTTGGTTTTGTTTTTTTTTTGAGTTGGAGTATCACTCTGTCACCCAGGCTGGAGTGCAGTGGCATGTTCACAGCCACCACAGCCTCGAGCTGCTGGGCTCCGGCGATCCTTCCACCTCAGCCTTCCAAGTAGCTGGAACTACAGGCATGCACTACCTTGCCTGGCTTATTTTTTGATTTATTGTAGAGATAAGATCTCGCCAAGTTGCCCAGACCGGTCTCAAACCCCTGGGCTCAGGTAATCATCTTGCCTCGGTCTCCCAAAGTGCTGAGATTACAGGCTTGAGCTACCGCGCCTGTACTTGGATTCACAGTTCTTAACCACTGAACGACCCTGGAGGACGTACCTTCCTTGTCATGTGGCTTCTCCTTATTGAGGTCAAGCTTAGCTGCTTGAGCTCCAGCCTTATGCCTCACTTCGATTTTCAGGAAAAAGGAAGGGGCAAGACCGGACTCATCCACTTCCTGAAAGGTCACAGCATACTTCTGCTTTTGTCCCTTTGACCCGTGTTTAGTCACATGGCCACGCTTCAACTGAGAAACAGTCTTCATTCTAGTGATTACTAGCTCAATGAAAGATCAGTCCTACCACTCATGTTAAAAGGGAGAATGGACACTGGGAACACTTAGCAACATGGCTGTGTTTTATAGACAAAAAAAACCAAAAACCAAAAACTAACTAAGCTCAGAGAGGTGCAGAGCCTGCTGGGGGTCACACAGCAGAAAGAGGTGGAGCCTGGACCTTCTCCCTGGGCCCTTTGGAGCTGGTGGGGCCCCAAGGCATGCCCTGCTGATTCATGGGGGGCCTGGGGGGAAGGGAGGAGTGGGTCTCTGTGCATACCCCCTCCCCAGACCCAGGAAGACCCAGGTCCCAGGTCCTGCCAGCCAGACCCTTCCCCCACCTCCGCCCTTGCCTTCCAGCTTGGCAACCGCTCAGGGCCCAGATCCGTCACGCTGGCACCAACCGTGCCCCGGGCCTGAGTCCATCCATCCCACTAATGCCGGCATCGACTGTGCTCGGGCATGTTCCTGAGGCGGCCTCGGAGCGCTGAATAATTCAGGCCTGCGTAATGGGATAATGAATTTCCTGACAACCCGGTGTGGTCTCGGTACTTACATTTCAAGAAATACTGACTCCCTGGGCCCATTCGTGGGCGGGGGATGTACCCGTGCCAAGAAACTGTGGCCTCTGCCCGCCCCGTGGGGTTCAGGCCTCACTGAGTGGGGACCCCACTTTGACCTCAGTGGCTCTTCTACCTTCTCGGGGAAATGGGGAGGCTGGGGCAGGGAGTGGCCTGGTGGCCACTTTGGGGCGGAGTGGAAGCTTGGAAAGGAGGAGCTGGAGGGGAGCCTGGCTGCTCTCGGTCCCTGCACACCCATTTTATGAACAGGGAAACTGAGGTTGCAGAAGGGACCGGTCTCTGCTCCTGGATGCTGTGTTCTGGGTTGCGAATTTTGGGGAGGCCTGTGGGGCGTCTGGGGAGGAGACCTGCTTAGTTTTCCTCCACCCTGCAGTTACCCGTCCCCCAGCTGCTGGAGGTTGCTGCCACTGACTCCTAGCGGGCCCTCCGAGGCCACGTGGCCTCAGCCTCCACACGGGAGGCCACGCACCACTCACTGCGACGTGGGCAGGCTTGGAAGAAGACGGACTGAGATGGCAGCACAAAAGGCGACCTGGAGCTCAAGGCGGGACTAGCTGTGATGCTGTTCACAGACTGGAACCCGGGGGACCAGGCTGGGCCAGACTCCAGCTGAAACCACATTGGGGTTTTGTTTTTTTTTTTTGAGTTGCAGCCTCGACCTGCTGGGCTCCGGCGATCCTTCTGCCCCAGCCTTCCAAGTAGCTGGAACTACAGGCGCGTGCTACCATGCCTGGCTAATTTTTCAATTTTATTGTAGAGATGAGGTCTCCCCAAGTTGCCCAGGCGGGTCTCGAACCCGCAGGCTAGGCAATCCACTCACCTCAGCCTCCCAAGGCGCGGGATTACAGGCTGAGCCACCGAGCCCGGCTCACATTTGGCTCTGACCGCCGCCTTATCCTGCTTCTCTCACGTCCCTCCTCCTCTGAACCTCCCCAGTCAACTACCTGAATCAGAACACCTTCTCAGGCTTTGCTTCTGGGAGCCCTCCCAAGACACCTACATTTCCTGGTCTGAGCCCTCCCTTCGGAGGACTCCTCCAGGGCCCACAACCCTTGACCCTGGCTCTGCTATGGGATGGGGAGGAAATCACTGCCCTGTCCTGGGCCTGCCTCAGTTTCCCCACTTGTGTGGTTGGTGATGAGGAAAATCTCAAAGGGTCCCTTCCAGCTCTGAAGGGCTATGATGGGACCTGAGGTGCCAGGAAATCATCTCCCGCCCCTTCCTAGTCTCACATGCACATGGAATTCCACCATGGGGCATCACTTTTTCTCTGAAGGCTTTTTCTTTTTCTTTTTTTTTAGTCAGAGTCTCGCTGTGTCGCGCAGGCTGGAGTGCAGTGGCATGCTCATGGCCACCACAGCCTCGACCTGCTGGGCTCAGGCGGTTCTTCCCCCTCAACCTTCCAAGTAGCTGGAATTACAAGCACATGCCACCACACTTGGCTAATTTTTTGATTTATTGTAGAGACGAGGCCTCGCCAAGTTGCTCAGGCTGGTCTGGAACCCATGGGCTCAGGCAATCCTCTCATCTCCACCTCCCAAAGTGCTAGGATTACTGGCATGAGCCACTGTACCCAGCTTGGAAGCTTTTCCAAAATGCAAAAGCATCTGAGGTGGCAAGGAGCATCGCATCAGGTGATCATGCTGCAGGGCAGAATCTTCCCAGTATCGGATCTGTGAATCCCCTGCAACTGCACCCATCACCTGAAGGGGCATTTATTGTTCTTTTTTGAATGTGATATATGATGTCTGGGGCTGCAGCAGCTATTTTTCAACCATGAGGAAAGAGCATGAGCTGTAAACAACAAGCTAGGGATGGTGAAGTAGAAATATAGAAAGAAAGTGTGTTTTCACTGGCATTTCTGAATCAGTGTACCAAACCTGAAAACTCTTACCTCCAGAATCTCACTATGTGAAATAATTAAATATCTTTATTGCTCAAGCAAGTCTTGGTTGACTCTTCTGTTATTCGCAGCTCAATGCATGTCAAATTGAATCAACCATCCCCATCACACTGAATCATAGTGATTTAAAGTAGGGATTGTTATTGGCTCAGAGAAGGTAAGTGACATAATCTAAGGTTACACAGCTGGCAAATGGCAGTGCCCCTTTGGGCCGGAGTTTCAGGCTGGGAGGAATTTGATTATTGGCAAGAATTTAATTCCTGTCTCTTTCGCTACATTTGTCTGTCATAGTCTGACTACTGGGTATAAATTCCTCCCTTGCCATTCTGGTCTTAGGCCTTCTCTCTTTCCCTATCCATCCCAACCAGGGGCTTGGGTTAGGGATCCAGGAGATGCCTTGTGGAATGGGGAGTGGTGGCAGGTAGCCGTTATTCATTCCTTGATTAACTTTTTCTTTCTTTCTTTTTTGTTTTTTGAGCTGGAGTCTCACTCTGTCGCCCAGGCTGGAGTGCAATGGCACATTCATAGCTACTTCAGCGTTGACCTACTGGGCTCCGGTGAGTCTTCCACCTCAGCCTTCCAAGTAGCTGGAACTACAGGCGCGCGCTACCATGCCCGGCTCATTTTTTATTTATTTACTGTAGAGACAAGGTCTCACCAAGTTGCGTGGGCTGGTCTCGAACCCCTTGGGCTTAGGCAATCTACTCACTTGCCTTGGCCTCCCAACGTGCTGGGATTACATGCTGAACCACCGGGCCTGACCTTGATGAACTTTTTCTTTTTTTTTTTTTTTTTTTTGAGTTGGAGTCTCACTCTGTCACCCAGACTGGAGTGCAGTGGCCGCTCCTGGCCACCCACAGCCTCGACCTGCTGGGCTCCGGTGATCCTTCCGCCTCAGCCTTCCGAGTAGCCAGAATTACAGGCATACGCTACCACGCCCGGCTGATCTTTTGATTTATTGTAGAGATGAGGTCTCGCTGCCCAGGCGGGTCTCGAACCCGCGGGCTCAGGCCATCCACTCACCTCAGCCTCCCAAAGGCGCGGGATTACAGGCTGAGCCACCGAGCCCGGCTTTTATGAGTGTGGCCGGAACCCATCTCAGAGAGAATGCTGGCCTCTAAACAGCCCTTGATCCTTGTTGGGAGAGGCGGGCGACAGCAAAAGAGAGAAAGGCCTCAGAGACAAAAACAGACAGGGAAGAAGGGACAGGAGGAGATCGTAGAGTAGGAGTGTGAAAAGAAGGGAGTAGAGGAACTCGGGTTTCAGAGTTTGAAGTGACTGAATCTCAGCTCAGTGAACAGGCATCCCGCCCCAAACCCCGCAAGCAACAGGTCTGAGGGTCTTGGCTGCTGCCCTGAGGGTGGAGGCAGGACTGAGGGGAGGGTGAGGTGACCTTGGGCAAATCGCTGTTCAGCTTCCTCTGGGACCTGAGGCTTCATGGAGAAAAAGGAGCAGCGCGCATGCGTGTACCCCCAGGGTCCCAGGTTAGGTAGTTCTAGGTGATCAGACCACTGGGTATTTCCCTTGACAGAAAAGTGGCCTCCTCAAACCACCAGTGTCGCCACGAATGCATTTGCCATCTTCTCTGTATCAACAGAGTGGGGTGGGCTGAAAGGGTGGGGGGGGTGTAGGAAGAAGTTTTAAACAGGCCCTTTGGAAGGCAGGGAATTAGAGAGCAGCTGGGGTTACTAGGGGGAGAGTAACTGCTCCAGACCCTAAAAGTGAGCCCCGAAACCTCGGGGGGTTGTTGTATGTGCGGGAAGCCCTCTCTGAGGGGCCTCAGGTCTGCCCCAGGTGAGTAGGGAAGGCAGGCGTAGGCATGGCCTTAGACTAAGGACAAAAAGCGAGGCCTGTCCAGGCACTCAGAGCACCTGAGTTTTGTGCGTTCCACCTTTGGGCAGTGGGAGGGAGGAGCCCAGGGATGGCCTTCGACTCTGGCAGTGTCTGGACAGGGTGTGAGCCACTTGTCTCCAGGCCTGGCGTAGAGCCAGTGTCCTCAGCTGAATTACCGAGGCTGGGGCTGGTGGATGAGGAAAGGAAGGGACAGTTTTCTCACCTTAGCTGGGAGGCTCGGGGCTAGGGGTGGAGGGGCGGGGCGCCTCTCCCTGGAACTCCCACTGCTCACCTGGCTACCACCTCCTGCCTAGGACATCAGGCAGGCAGAGATATTGCTGTCTCCATGAGCCCTCCCGGTTCCCCAGGCTGGAAGTCCCTAACCAAACTGTTGTGGCTTTAAAGCGTGTCAGAGAATTCTTGGATATTTTTCTCATCAGAAGGTGGAGTCTATGCCACCTACCTTGAACCCGGGCAGCCCTCTGTGACAGCCTTTGTGAACAGAATGTAGCAGAAGTGATGCCGCGTCACTTCCGAGGCTGGATTAGAAAAGGCCATGCAGTTTCTCCCAGATTCTCTTAGGCACTTGATCTGAGAGTCATCAATTGCCCTGTAAGAAGTCCATCTCCCCTGAGGCCACCATGTGCAGAGATCACCTACAGTGAGAGATGCTCAGGGGACGCCCATTCATTCAGCCCCAGCTGTTTGAGTCTTTCCAGACCAGATGTCAGATATATGCATGAGGAAGCCTTTGAGATGACTCCAGCTCCAGCCACCAAATGCCTGCAATGTGTGACAACACCCAGAGTGGGAACTGCCTAACTGAATCCAGGTAACCTCCAGACGCATGAGCAGAATAAAGGATAGTATATGTTTCCAAGGGCTTCCTATATAACAAATGAACACAAACTGGATAAAACAATTGAAATTTGTTCTCTCACAGTTCCAGAGGCTAGAGTCCCAAATCAAGGTGTTGGCAGGGTTGGTTCCTCCTTGAGGGCTCTGAAGGAGGATCTCTTCCAGGCCTTTCTCTTAGATTCTGGTGGGCATAGGCAATGCTTGGCATTCCTTGATTTATAGATGCATCACTCCAATCACTGCCTCCATTTTCACATTGTGTTCTCCTTGTGTCTCTGTGTCCAAATTTCCTTCCTCTTATAAGAATACCAGCCTTCGGACTAGGGCTTCACCTTACTCCGGTATGTATCTATGTATCTATGATGACCTTATTTCCACATAAATTCACAATCTGAAGGATTACATGTTAGGACTTCAATGTATCTTTTGAAGAACACAATTCAACCCATAATGGATGGTTATCACTTGAAGCCATTGTTTTGGAGTGCTTTGTTATGCAGTAATAGTACCCAGCACAGCAGACTTAAGAGATGGCTGGGGCAGCAATTAAAACACCAGCATAGCCGGGCTCGGTGGCTCAGTCTGTGATCCCGCGCCTTTGGGAGGCTGAGGTGAGTGCATCACCTGAGCCCGTGGGTTCGAGACCCGCCTGGGCAGCGAGACCTCATCTCTACAATAAATCAAAAATCAGTCGGGCGTGGTAGCGCATGCCTGTAATTCCGGCTACTTGGAAGGCTGAGGCGGAAGGATCGCCGGAGCCCAGCAGGTCGAGGCTGCGGTGGCCGGGAGCGGCCGCTGCACTCCAGTCTGGGCGACAGAGTGAGACTCCAAAAAACACCAGCATAAATGTAATGAGATGGAAAATCTTTACCAGAATGTCCCCCTAGGAGTCTATTGTATCTAAGTAGTTTGGGGTTGAGATGGGGACTTGATCTTCCCCCCAAAAGATGTGTGTTCTAGTAACATGTACTTGAATAATATCCTACAACTTACCTAATACCATCTAAAGTAGGAAAATAACTTGGGTTTTACTTCGTGGGATAGTCCTTCCCCTTATAAATGTTGAATATTTATTTAAAGAGAATCAGTTTGAATATTTGAGTGCTTCTGGCCTCTCTATATCTCTCATCATGGCCTTGTTCACTAATGCTTATGCTATCTGAACACTGATTATCTATGAGGTACAATTGCCTGGCTAAGGGTCTGGCAGAACCAAAAAGGTAAATATATTTGGAATCTCTAGAAAATATAAATACAAATGGAATCTCTATTCAAAGACATAGATTATCAGGTTAGATTCAAAAAAGAATAACAAGATGCTGCTTACATGACACACATCTAAAACAGGACAGATAAAGAGTTGTAAGTAAAACAGTGAAAAAAAAAACCAAAAAAAAAAAAACCCAAACAAAAAACTAGCCAAAAGGAAACCAGGACGATTATATCAGTAGTAGACAAAATAGACTGTAAATGACTCTGTGGGCGGGGACAGGCTTTGTCTTGGTCTCCTCTGGATCCTCGGCAGTTCTTGGCATATAGTGGGTGCATAATAGTTATTTTTTGAAGCTGGACTCGGTGGCTCATGTCTGTAATCCCAGCACTTTGGGAGGCCGATGAGAGAAGATTGCCTGAGTCTAGGGGTTCGAGAACAGCCTGGGCTACTTGGTGAGACCTTGCCTCTACAATAAATAAAAAAAAATAAGCCGGGCATGGTAGCACACGCCTGTAGTTCCAGTTACTTGGAAGGCTGAGGAGGAAGGATCCCCTGAGCTCAGCAGGTCGAGACTGCAGTGGCTTTGAGTGTGCCACTTCACCCTAGCCTGGGTGACACAGTAGATTCTAATTCAAGACAAAAGAAAAAGTTATTTGTTGAAAGCAAGAACATTGGAAAATAAACAAAGGGTTGCCTGGGCTCAGGGGATCGAGACCAGCCTGAGCAACTTGGCGAGACCTTGTCTCTACAATAAATAAAAAAATTAGCTGGGCATGGTGGTGTGCATCTGTGGTTCCAGCTACTTGGAAGGCTGAGGCAGAAGGCTCACCTGAGTCCAGTAGGATGAGGCTGTGGTGGTCATGAGCGTGCTACTGCACTCCAGCCCGGGCCACAGAATAAGACTCCCACTCAAAAAATAAATAAAATAAAATATATGTGATAGCTAAAGATTTATGCATTCATCAGTTACAAAACATCTAACAATGCTAGAAAAAAATACTTTTGAGATCTCCTTCAATTAATGGAGGAGCCTGAAAGAAAATAAGGGGATTATCAAAGGTCAGAAACAAATTGGAAACATCAATCCAGGGAAGTAAGTGACTGCTGAAATCGCTGCACTCTCTGAGGACATCTACCTCTTTAAGCAGCCTAAAACCTCCACATCCTGAGTTCCTGTGGCATAAGAAAGAAGTGAGAGGTTGTAAAAATTACCAGGAAATTTAAGTTTTATGGTATGTGAAGGACATTTCAATAACAAATGCAAAAAAATAAGAATAAACATGAAGCCGGGTGCGGTGACTCACGCCTGCAATCCCAGCACTTTGGGAGGTGGAGGCGAGAGGATTGCTCGACTCTGACTCAAAAAAAAGAAAAAGAAAAAAAAAGAAAAAGACATTTCCATTTATGCTAAAACTGAGAGAATTTATAAACAACAAACTCCTTCCTTCCCCAAAGGAACTTCTGAAGGACGAACTTAGAAGAAAAGTGATTTCAGAAAGTCTGAGGTATAAGAAGAAGTGATGACTGGAGAAAATAATAAAAATATGGGTAGGACAAAATAATCCTCCTTACTACCCAACACAGTGTTTATTCCAGGGTGTTAAACAAGAGATGAAATAAAAAAGCTGGGCCTTAAGGGAGTGGAATTAAAGATTTCAAAGTGCCTCGCATTGTTCAGGAGAAGGGTAAGAAACACATAGATTTTGAGTTGGAATCTCACTCTGTCACCCAGACTGGAGTACAGTGGCATGCTCATGGCCACCGCAGCCTCTGCCTGCTGGGATCAGGCACTCCTTCCACCTCAGTCTTCCAAGTGGCCAGAACTACAGGCGCTCACTACCACACCCGGCTAATTTTTTATTTGTTGTAGAGATGAGGCCTCACCAAGTTGTCCAGGCTGGTCTCGAACCCATAGGATCAGACAGTCCACTTACCTTGGCCTCCCAAAGTGCTGGGATTACAGGCTGAGCCACCGAGCTTGGCCTGGTAAGATATTAATTAACATCAGGCTATGTTAAGTTAGGCAATCATTTCAAAATGCCAAGAGTCACCAATAAAAATAGAAGAAATAAAATGTCTGTCTTCCAAACTATTAGATGGAGAAAAAAATGGAATAAATGTAAAATCTCAATTTAAAATAACGCAGCAAAGAAGAAAAGAAATCCTTAGAAAGCAGAACCAAAACCAAAACCAATTTCCAAAACACTACAAAATAAGATCATAGAAAAAGGCAAATATATTTGGAATCTCTAGAAAATATAAATACAAATGGAATCTCCATTAAAAGACATAGACTGGCCGGGCTCAGTGGCTCAGCCTGTAATCCCAGCACCGTGGGAGGCTGAGTTGAGTGGATTGCCTGAGCCCACGGGTTCGAGACCAGCACAGGCAACTTGGTGAGTCCTCGTCTTTACAATAAAATAAAAAAAATTAACTGGGCATGGTAGCACGCACCTGTAGTTCCAGCTACTTGGAAGGCTAAGGCAAAAGGATCACTGGAGCCCTGCAGGTTGATGCTGGGATGGCCATGAGAGTACCACTGTACTCCAGCCTAGGTGACAGAGTGAGACTCCAACTCAAAAAAAAAAAAAAAAAGACATAGGCTATTAGGCTGGATTCAAAAAAGAAAAGCAAAATACTGCTTACATGACACATATCTAAAACAGGACAGATAGCTGGGCTTGGTGGCTCAGCCTGTAATCCCGCGCCTTGGGAAGTTGAGGTGAGTGGATTGCCTGAACCTGCGGGTTCAAGACCCGCCTGGGCAACTTGGTGAGACCTCATCTCTACAATAAATCAAAAAATTAGCCGGGCGTGGTAGCCCGCGCCTATAGTCCCAGCTACTTGGAAGGCTGGGGCGGAAGGATCGCGGGAGCCTGGCAAGTCGAGGCTGCAGTGGCCGGGAGCGGCCACTGCACTCCAGTCTGGGTGACAGAGTAAGACTCCAACTCAAAAATAAATAAATAAATAAATAAAATAAAACAGGACAGATAAAGAGTTATAAGTAAAACAGTATTAAAAAAACCCCAAACAAAAAACGAGACAAAAGGAAACCAGCACAATTATAACAGTATTAGACAAAATAGACTAAAGGCAAAAAAGTGTCATTAGAAATATAGAGGACCAACATAATACAATTTAAATTCAATAGAAAAAGTTACAGTTCTAAATTCATGGATACCCTATAGTATAGCTTCAAAATATATCAAGTCTCTTATTAAGTGAATGATTTACAAATATTTTCTCTACTTAGAGTGACTCTATGACTTTGCTACTATGAATAGTGGTGCAATGAACATGCAAGTTCAGGTAGCTTTTCTTAATATACTGGTTTCTTTTCCTTTGGGTAGATACCCAATAGTGGTATTGCTGGGTCAAATGGTGTAGTTCTACTTTTAGTTCTTTGAAAAATCTCCATACTGTTTTCCATAGAGATAGAAATAGTTTACATTCCCACCAACAGTGTATGAGTGTTCCCTTTCCTCAGCATCTATGCCAACATGTTGTTCTTTGACTTTTTTTTTTTTTTGAATTGGAGTCTCACTCTGTCGCCCAGACTGGAGTGCAGTGGCCGCTCCCGGCCACCGCAGCATCGACCTGCTGGGCTCCGGCGATCCTTCCGCTTCAGCCTTCCAAGTGGCTGGAACTACAGGCGTGTGCCACCACACCCGGCTGATTTTTGATTTATTGTAGAGATGAGGTCTCGCTGCCCAGGCGGGTCTCGAACCCGCGGGCTCAGGCAATCCACTCACCTCAGCCTCCCAAAGGCGCGGGATTACAGGCTGAGCCACCGAGCCCGGCTTGACTTTTTAATTATAGCTGTTCTCACCAGCATAAGATGATATCTTATTGAGTTTTTAATTTGCATTTCTCTGATGATTAGTGATGTTGAGCATTTTTTCATATATTTGTTGACTGCGTGTATGTCTTCTTTTGAGATGTATCTGTTCATGTCTTTTTTTTTTTTCAGATGGAGTCTCACTCTGTCGCCCAGACTGGAGTGCAGCCTCGACCTGATGGGCTCTGGCGATCCTTCCGCCTCAGCCTTCCAAGAACTGGAACTACAGGTGCGCGCTACCATGCCCGCCTAAAATTTTTTTTTTGATGTATTGTAGAGATGAGGTCTTGCCAAGTTGCCTAGGCGGGTCTCGAACCCGCGGGCTCAGGCGATCCACTCACCTCAGCCTCCCAAAGGTGCGGGATTACAGGCTGAGCCACCGAGCCTGGCTTGTTCATGTCTTTTGCCCATTTTTTGATGGGTTTTTTTTCATGTTGAGTTTTTGAGTTCCTTGTAGATTCTGGTTATTAGTCCTTTGTCTGAGCTAATTTGCAATATTTTCTCCCATTCCATAGATTTTCTGTTCATGCCATTGATTATTTCTTTTGCTATGCAGAAGTCTTTTTAATTAAATCCCATTTGTCTATTTTTGTTTTTGTCACATTTGCTTTTGAGGTCTTTGTCATAATTTCTGTTTGTCCAGAAGAATTTTTCCTGGGTTTCTTCCAGGATTTTTATATCTTAGAAGATATAACATTTCTTATGTTTAAGTCTTTAATCCGTCTTGAGTTAATTTTTCTATATGGTGAGAGGTAGGGATCTAATTTTATCTTTCTTCATATGGCTGGCCAATTTTCCCAGCACCATTTATTGAATAGGGTGTCCTTTCCCCATTGTCTATTTCTGTTGGCTTTGTTGAGAATCAGTTGGTTGTAGGTATGTAGCTTTATTTCTGGGTTCTCTACTCTTCCATTGATCTATCTTTCTATTTTTGTACCAGTACCATGCTGTTTTATTTACTATAGACTTGTAGTACAATTTGAAGTCAGGCAATGTAATGCCTCCATGTTTGTCTTTTTACTTAGGATTACTTTGGCTATTTGGGCTCTTTTTTTGGTTCCATATAAACTTTAGGATTTTTATTCTGGTTCTTTGAGAAAGAATGTTGGTATTTTGGTAGGGATTGTGTTGAATCTGTTGATTGCTTTGGGCAGTGTGGTCATTTTTACAATTCTTTCTTTCTGTAAGCATGGGATGTTCTTCCATTTGTGTCATCTATGATTTCTTTCATCAGTGTTTTGCCATTCTTGTTGAACTCTTTCACTTCTTTGGTTAAATGTATTCCTAGGTACTTCCCTTCTTTTGCATGGCTATTGTAAATGAAATTGAGTTCTAGATTTTACTCAAGTGTTACTGGTGTATAGAAATGCTACTGACTTTTGTGCATTGATTTTGTGTCCTAAAATATTACTGAAGTTATTTACCAGGTTTTGGAGTCTCTTGGAAGAATCTTTAAGGTTTTGTAGGTATACGAGATCTGACAATTAAGTTCATGAACTCACCCTAGTAAAAGTGTTACATACCTCGTTGCTGAATATCACTATGATCACCTATGAAGTACACCTCTTGGGACCCTATGCACTGATGCCAGTCCACTCATCAAAGCAGTTTTGGAACTCTTTTTCTGGAATGGACATCAGAGCTGTCATATTACCCTTGTTGTCCTGAATGTCTTAAAAATGCCTTCCTTTTAATATTTCCTTTATCTTCGGGTAAAGACAAAAGTCATTAGGGACCAGATCAAGTGAGTAGGGAGGGTGTTCCAATACAGTTATTTGTTGACTGACTAAAAACTCCCTCACAGACAGTGCTGTGTTAGCTGGTGCATTGTCTGATGCGAGCAAGAGCTCCTTCTGGACCATTTTTGCACACACCTTTCTCATGCTGAGATTTTCGGTGAAGATTTTCCTGTTTCTCTATCAATGTTTATTTGGTCTGCTATGATTCTCACAGTCAGCCGATTATTTTGACGTACAATTTGATGAATATCTGCGATGTTTTCATCAGTTCTGCTCATGACTGGCCATTTTGACCTCTCTTCATCAGTGACTCTTTCTCTCCCCTCAGAAAAACATTTAATCCATTTGTCCACTGCCATTTTCTTCATGGCATTATCCCCATAAACTTGGACTAACATGTCCTTGATGTCACTTCCACTCTTGCCAAGTTAAACAAGAAATTTAATGTTTGTCCGCTGCTCTAATTCAAGCTCCAACATCTCACGATGGCACACAAAAACATGCAACAATAATGAACGTTTCTCAGTAAAATACCACCAAACATTGACACAAACGCAGCTGGAAGACTCTGATATACCAAGGTTATGAAACCTTACCGAGTTGTTTGTACAGTGTTGCCAGTGTAAGCGCACGGTGGGCAAGTTTGTGAACTTAATTGTCAGACTTTGTACAATCGTGTCATCAGTGAACAGAGATGGTTTGACTTCCTCCTTGCCAACCTGGAGACCTTTCATTTCTTTCTCTTATCTGATTGCTCTGGCTAGGACTTCCAGTATTACACTGAACTTTTTCTTTTGCCACCCATGCTTTTAGGGTCATATCTAAGAATCCTTTGCCAAATCCAAGGTTAAAAATATTTATCTCTGGCCAGGTGCAGTGGCTCACCTATAATTCCAGTGCTTTGGGAGGCTGAGGTGGAAGGATCACTTGAGGTCAGGAGTTTGAGACCTTGGGCAACACAGTGAGACCCTGTCTCTACAAAAAATTGTAAAAAATTACCTGAGTATGTTGACACACACCTATAGTCCCAGCTACTTGGGAAGCTGAGGTGGGAGGATCATTTGAGCCCAGGGATCTGAGGCTGCAGTGAGCTATGATTGCACCACTGCACTCCAGCCTGGGTGACAGGGTGAGACTCTGTCTTTAAAATAAATAAAAAAAAAAAGAGATTCACCTCTATGTTTTCTTTGTAGTTTTTGTACTTATATTTAGAACTTTGACCCATTTTGAGTTAATTTTTGTAGTCCATCGATCTATATGCTTATCCTTGTGTCAGTACCAAACTATCTTGATTACTGTTGCTTTGTAGCAAGTTTTGAAATCAGAGGTGTGAGTCCCCCCTACTTTGTTATTTTTCAAGATTATTTTGTTTTTTTCTGGATCCCTTGCAATTCCGTATGATCTTTAGAATCAACATGTCAATTTCTATAAGAAAGTCAACTGGGATTCTGATAGGAATTGCGTTGAGTTTGTATGCTTGTCTTCCATCACTTTGTAGGGTGAGTAGAGGTTCAATCGACTGGTCCTCTGGAGTAGGAGAAAGGGTCTCCTGCCCAAGCTGGTCTGGTGTGCCCCCATGGGTGTCCCCTCAAGTGGCCCCATCAGTGTGGGTGCCACTGGGACTGAATGTGTAAGAGTCTAGATGGCTGAAATAGGAATCCAAGTTTTTGAATCCCCTTTAAGGTTGTCACCATGACTATGGTAATGAATAATCTCAGGTGGGTCCCCCAAGAAGCAGACCCTGTGATGATGATTTGAGGGAAAGTAGTTGTATGGAATGTGGTCCTGGGAAGCACCGGTAGGGGAGTGGAGAAGTGAGCCGGTGGTGGGAGGAGAAGTCCGGAGATTGTGCCTAAGGGAGCTGGTTTCACTGTGGGCATCTAGGGTTCATCCCATTGGAGACCCCTGGGGGAGGGAATAGAGCAGGATTTCGCAACCTCAGCACTACTGACATGTTGGACTGGGTAACTCTTGGTTGTAGGGGGCTGTCTTGTGCACTTAGGACATTGAGCAGCATCCTGGTCTCTACCATCCCATCAAAATGTCTCTGGACATGACCAAATGTCCCCAGGAGGGCAAAATCAACCTAGGTTGAGAGTCACTGGTGTAGAGCTTGTCTCAGAATTGTCTTATCCAAGAGGTGAGGGAGCTGGGGTATTGACACACCAACTCCCATTCATCATTGTTTCAGAGATGCTCTTTGCAAGTCCCTGGCACCTCTGGGGTGTCCTAAGGGTCAATGGAATATGATCCCAGGCCAGAGGAAACTCTTGGGTAGTCTTGCAGGCACACATAGTAAGAAGTCACCAGCAAGCATGGAAATAACAAAGGTTGAGAGGCTGTGGGCAGCCCCATAAATGGCTTGAAGGACCCTGATTCCGCTCCAGGTCTGCAGCTCAACTCGGAAGCCTGTGTTCCTATGACTTTGCAAAAGGAATTTTGCAGGGGCCAGGGTGAACAGTGTTGAAACCAACCCAACCCCAGGCAAGGCGTTGCCCTCTAAGCTCCATTCTCTCACTCTTGCTCTCTCTAGAGATGGGGTCTCACTATACTGCCCAGGCTGGTCTTGAATTTCTGAATTCAAGCTATCCTCCTGCCTTGGCCTCCCAAAGTACTGGGATGACAGGCGTAAGCCCCCATGCCTGACCTTTGATTCTTGATTCTACACTGTCACAGGGCTGGCTCAACTTCTGAAGAATAGTAAATGATGGCCTCAGAGAATTCAGAATCAAAGGATGGGAATCTCTAAACGATCTTGTTTGGGGGAAGGCCATGCCCACAGAATCCTCTTTTCTCCATCTCAGCTCCACAAAATGAGCCTCAGCTTCCTGCATCCACCTGCAACCTTTATGGGTGTTCTCCTTTTTCAGTGTGCTGTGTGACTATGGGCAGAGCTTGTCTCCTCTCTGGGCCTCGGTTGACCTTTTATAAAAAACGGGGGTTGGGTGGACCAGATGACCTTGAAATGTCCTTCCAGCTTGAATGGCTGCTGAGAGCCCACAGGGGCAGCAGGGAGCCTTGGCAGCCAGAGCCCGGGGGCCAGCCGGAAAATGTGACTTCGTGACAGCCTGGCCCCCGGTGGCGCTGCTGGCCTCTGATCTCCAGGCATTTCCACAGTGCGCCTGACACGCCGGGCCCGGTCACAGCCCGGCGCGGCCCCTCGCTCACTCAGGAACATCTGCTACAGCATTTACCACGTTAATAGATTAGCTTTGAGAATCGGGCAGGTGTTTTCCACCCAAGCCAGAAAACATCAAAATCACATTGCTCTCCAAGCCTTTCCGCGCAAGCAATCCAGTTAGAATGACTCATACGGTCTAACAGATAATAAAACACACATAACATTTGCTTTAAGGTACAGGTGGGGGTATTTCGTCCCGCACATAGGAGAAACAAAAACTCACTCTATTTGGGAACAGGGTAATTGAATACAGATGGGAGGAGGTAAATGAAAGAATTTAGCAAATATCTCAGTGGAATAGCTAATGGGAATGAGACAGAATAGGAAATTAAAAATTATTTGAAGCAGATGGACCATTCTTTGAGTTTTTAAAAATTTATTAGGGCCGCGAAAAAATGTGTCTGTTTATTTTCTACGGCCATGAAATTAATGACTTGGTGAGTTTTGCTTGTGCAATTTTATGACTGCCGTGTCATCTGTCATAATTTGGGGGCTGTTTGATATGGATTTATGAATGTCCCCACCCCTCACCCCTCCCTGATTTATTGGTGTGGGTCATACATGAATTAGGCTGTCCCCTTTTGAGGGAGCAACACCCATGGCCGCTTAACCCAGCAGGCCCGGGGCAGGGGCTCTGGGGGTTTCTCAGTCAGAAGGTGAGTGGAAAAGCTGTGGAGGGTCACTCTGGGGCTGTGGGAAAGGGCAGGCCTGACCTGGTTGAACTTCCTCTGCTGGGATGACCCCAGCCTGCCTGGGCTGGGGAGGAGGCGCTGAGGCCGGGAAAGCCAGCCCGGGGAAAGCCAGCCCGGGCTGCTTGTGCGTGGCTGGGGGTATGGCAGGGGTCACTGCTGCAGCCTTAGCCCAGCAGAAAGGTCACCTGGCTTCCTGCCCCTCCAGCCCCCATAGCCAGGCTCATCTGCCACAGACCTGAAGCTTGGGGAAGGAGAAGATTCACATTTACCGGGGATCTGTGCCTGGCTAGCTACTGGGAGCTTAAGTGCGTTTTCTAGATGGTGTTTAAAATAAGGGCTTTGCAACCAGCAGACACAGATCCAATTTTGCTCTGATTCTTCTCAGCTGTGTGGCTCTGGCTGGTCACTACCCTCTCTGACCCTGGTTTCCTTCTCTGTAAAGTTAGAATAGAAGTACCTAGTATTAGGGACACTTGGAGGATCAAATGAGATACTGTAGCAACCTTGACCTCCAACACACAGGCAGCACAGTGCTAGTAAAGGGTAACTATTATTACTATTATTAATTTTTCCCCATTGTCAGACGGGTAATGTGTTGACGTCAGAAGAAGGTCTGAGGGTAGCATTCTTATACATGTGTGTGAACACCCAATCATTGTGCTTATGAACTACAAAAGAACCATTATTATTATTCTTTTTTTGAGTTAGAGTCTCACTCTCATCGACTGGAGTACATTGGCATGCTCCTGGCCACTGCAGCCTCGGCCTGCTGGACTCCAGCGATCCTTCCGCCTCAGCCTTCCAGGTAGCCGGAACTTCAGACACACGCTACCACGCCCAGGTAATTTTTTCATTTATTGTAGAGATGAGGTCTCGCCAAGTTACCCAGGTGGGTTTCGAACCCTCAGGCTCAGACAATCCACTTGCCTCGGCCTCCCAAAGCACTGGGATTACAGGCTGAGTCACCAAACCTGGCCTTATTCTTAATAATCATTCCATGTTAAGGTGGATATCATTATCTGCCCCTGACAGATAGGGAAACTGAGACTCAGAGAGGTTAAATGATTTGCCAGAGGTTACACAGTTAAAGGGTTGAAGCTGGGCTTTTCTCCATAACTCTGGGTCCAGCTTGTTCTGAAATGCTAGGCTCCTGGTGGCATAGTTCAGGGCTGCAGATTCATGACCTTGTTCTCTGGTTCTAACTAGGTTAGAACCTGGCCTCATTCCCTACCCGACCCGGAGGTCTACCGCAAACACTATCCTGGTGACCATTCCCTTCTGCTGCTCAAATTCCCTCTGGGGACAGAGATTCTCTTATCAGCCCCGTTCCTTGGGCCACCTGGGCACCTTGCCCAAGTGTGGGTGTGGTGAGGGCGTCTGTCCAGCCTCAGAGCCAGGCTCTTTCCAGTTTCCTCCCTGGTTCACTGGCTGCTGGAGAGCAGGGCTTGCAGCAGTGGCAAGGCTCGAGCTCCCCTCAGGCTGGAGATTTCTCTGATGGCAAATCCCTGCCCTTGACCAAATGTAGTGGCCTGTGGTGTCTGACCTCAGAACAGGCTGCGGGTAGCATTGAGGCCCATCTGAATTCTCTTCAGTTCCGCCTGTTCCCAGAAGATCAACCCCCGCCCCTCCATGCCTCTCTCAGTACCTCCAAATTAGAAACCATCAGAACTATTTGCTGAGCACCTAGGATGGTCCAGGCACTGTGCAACGTGATGTGTTCGTGCAATCAGGCATTTATTCCTCCATCCATTTAACATTTGCTGAGTACCTACTATGTGCCTGGCATTGTCCTAGCACTAGGGCTATATGGGAAGGAGCAAAACAGATGTGGTCCCTTCCCTCAGTAAACTTACATTCCATTGGGGAGGACACATTATTCTCTAATGTAGGTAGCATTAGGGGTGGGCTGGAAGAGGTGGATATTTTAGATAGTCTGGTCAAAGAAGGGTTCTCTGAGAAGGTAACATTTATGTGAGTTAGAATCTCATTCTGTCGCCCAGGCTGGAGTGCAGTGGCACACTGCTCACAGCCACTGCAGTTTTGACCTGCTGGGCTCAGGTGATCCTTCTACCTCAGCCTTCCAAGTAGCTGGAACTACAGGCGTGTGCTACCACGCCTGGCTTATTTTTTTGATTTATTGTAGAGGCAAGTCTCTCCAAGTAGCCCAGGCTGGTCTGGAACCCCTAGGCTCAGGCAATCCTCTTACTTCGGCCTCCCAAAGTGCTGGGATTACAGGCTGAGCCACTGTGCCCAGCCTTTTTTTTGAGTCAGGGTCTCACTCTGTTGCCTAGACTGTAGTGCAGGGGCACAATCACCGCTCACTGCAACCTTGACCTCCTGGGCTCAGGGGATCCTTCTGCCTCAGCCTCCCAAGTAGCTGGTTCTACAGGCGCATGCCAACATACCCAGCTAATTTTTAAATTTAATTTTTTAGAGATGAGGTCTCGCTATGTTGCCTAGGCTGTTCTTGAACTCCTGGGCTCCAGCAATACTCTCACCTCGGTCTCCAAAGTGCTAGGATTATCACCATGAGCCACCATGCCAGGTCAGAAGGTAACATTTGAGCTGTGGTTATCCAAGGAACGTTTTCAGGCCTAAAGAAGAGCATGTGCAAAGGCCTGGAGGTGGAAAGATGGTTGGTGAGTTTGAAAAGAACGAGAAGGCCAGTATGGCTGAAGCAGAATAAACAAGGAGGAGAATAATTTAAAAGTACATAATCTCTGGCCGGGCGCTGTGGCTTACTCCTGTAATCCCAGCAATTTGGGAGGCTGAGGCGAGAGGATTACCTGAGCCCAGGGGTTTGAGACCAGCCTGGGCAACTAGGCAAGACTATGTCTCTACAATAAATCAAGAAAAATTAGCTGGGTGTGGTGGCACACATTTGTATTTCCAGCTATTTGGAGGGTTGAGGCGGAAGGATCACCTGAGCCCAGCAGGTTGAGGCTGTGGTGACCATGAGCGTGCCACTACACTCCAGCCTGGGTGACAGAGTGAGGCTCCAGCTAAAAAAAAAAAAGAGAAAACAAGTATATTATCTCATTTAATACTTATCAACCCCAGTTTTACTGATTGAGACACTGAGGCTCAGAAAGGTGAGGTCACTTGGCCAAGGTCACACAGCAGAGCTAGTTCCAGCCCTGAGTTGCTGAATTTTTTCTGTTACCACACTACTCCTCTGAATATTATAATTGGGTGACAACAGCAGAGCCAGACCCAGGGTTCAGAGGCATCCATGGGGCAGATGTCTGGAAGGTACAGCTCGAGCACAGGCAGGGCTTGCTCTTGTGGCCAGAAGCCCTGTGGCGGTCCCAGCTATAAGGATGTTTTAAGACTTTGGTGACGGGCATTGACAGGGCAAGATGAATGGGAGCTCTGGGCTTAGTACCCAGCTGGGTTTCCTGAACGGTTTTCATCCAGATGGTCTCTGGGACGATAAAGTTTAAGAAGATTGAGATTCCCTGGGAAGGGAGGACAGGAAGGAGAAACGGCTCCTGGCTGTCCTGCCCACCGTGGAAACATCTTCTGTCTTCAAATAAAGGAAACTGCTACTTTGAAAGGCGTGGCTGCTTGGCTTATTGGGGCCTTTGTGATTTCAGGGTTCGGGAGGGAGGCCCAGGACAGGAAAGAGGTGCTGGTGGCATGGAGCTTTCCTCCTGGGAGGAAGGCAGAGGGGAGAGACTCCACACTCCTGGGTAGAGGAACCTGCAACCCCTATAGTATTTTAGTTCCACTGGGGCCAGTCTCTCCACCAGCTGGGATTTCTCCATCTCCTGCTTTCTCCCTCTTTCACCTCTGAACAAGTTAAGGATTCCTGTAGATCCTCCGTGCTTGCAGCTTCATGCATCCAGGCCTTTGCTCATGCTGGGCCTGGGCCTGAAAGGCCATCATTCATTATTCCGTGGTGGTGTGACTGGCAAGGCAGCATTTATGGTGCACGTGTAAAGTGAATGTCCATGGGACTTGCGTCATTGCAGGAAAACTGGCATCAAAGGTGCAGAGGCCTCCTGGGAAAAACGATCAAGACTCCAAATCCTTTTGTTTGAAATTTATTTATGAGTAAGAGCTTTTGGAGTGTGTGTCTGAAAAGACTCTGGCAGTATTCTAAAACTGACTGTGGTGAGGGTTGCGCACATATCTGTGACTGGACAAAAACCCATTGCATTATACTATTTATTTATATTTATTTATGAGTAGGGGCTTCATTCTGTTGCCCAGGCAGGAGTGCAGTGGCATGCTCACGGCCACCACAGTCTCAACCTGCTGGGCCCAGGTGATCCTTCCGCCTCAGCCTTCCAAGTAGCTGAGTAGCTGGATTTATTGTAGAGATGAGGTCTCACCATGTTGCTCAGGCTGATCTTGAACCCCTGAGCTCAGGCAATCCTCTCACCTCTGCTTCCCAAAGTGCTGGGATTATAGGCGTGACCCACTGTGCCCGGCTGCATTGTACACTTTATTTGTTTGTTTGTTTTGAGTCTTACTCTGTCACCTAGGCTGCAGTACAGTGGCACACTCATGGCCACTGCAGCCTCGACCTTCCGCCTCAGCCTTCCAAGTAGCCAGAACCATGCCTGGCTAATTTTTGATTTATTATAAAGATTAGGTCTTGCCAAGTTGCCTGGGTTAGTCTTGAAATTCTGAGCTCAGGCAATCCTCTTGCCTCTGCCTCCCAAAGTGCTGGGATTACAGGCGTGAGCCACCACACCCGGCTTGCACTGCATACTCTGAACAGGAGAATCCTATGGTATGTCAATTATATCTCACTAAGCAGTTATTAAAATTATAACAACAAAAGACCCAGTGATGGGGAAGATTACTGAGATCCCCAAGATAAAATCATCATGGGAAAGGGAGTGGGCCAGTGGCCTGCCTAGAGGAAGGGGGCATGGTGCTGGGTGGATAGGAACTGCAGCAGACACTGAAATCTGCTTTGGTCCAGTCATCTCGGTTTGTGCCCTTGTTGTGGAGAATTATATATATATATATATAAAAAAGGTCAGGGCTAGGTGCAGTGGCTGATGCCTGTAATCCCAGCACTTTGGGAGGTGGAGGTGAGAGGATTGCCTGAGCCCAGCGGTCTGAGACAATTTGGTGAGAACTCATCTCTACAATAAAACAAAAAATTAGTCAGGCGTGGTGGCGTGCACCTGTAGTTCCAGCTACTAGAAAGGCCGAGGCAGAAGCATTGCCTGAACACAGCAGGTCAAGGCTGTGGTAGCCCTGAGTGTGCCACTGAAGTCCAGCCTGGGCGACAGAGTGAGACTGACTGAAAAAAAACAAAAAATCAGGTGCAGTGGCTCATACCTGTAATCCCAGCACTTTGGGAGGCTGAGGCTGGAGAATTGCTTGAGCCCAGGAGTTCGAGGATTGCTTGAGCCCAGAGATTTGAGACCAGCCTGGGCCACATACTGAGATTCCATCTCTATGAAAATATAAATAGCTGGTCATGGTGGCGCACACTCGTAATCTCAGCACTTAGGGAGACCAAAGCTGGAAGATTGCTTGAGTCCAGGACTTTGAGACCAGCCTAGGCAACATAGTGAGACCTCATCTCTACAAAAAAATAAAAAAATAAAGTAGCTGGGCATGGCATATGCAGTTACTTAGGAGGTTGAGGTAGAAGAATCTCTTGAGCCCAGAAAGTAGGCTGTGGTAAGCAGTGATCATGCCACTGCATTCCAGCCTGGGTAACAGAGTGAGACCTTGACTCAAGACAACAATAACAAAAATACAGAAGTAAAAAGATTAGCCAAGTATAGTCTTAGCTCCTTGGGAGGCTGAGGCAGGAGGATCACTTGAGCCCAGGGGTTCAAGGCTACAGGGAGCTATGATCATGCCACTGCATTCTAGGGGAGACAGCAATACCCTGTCTCAAAAAAAAAAAAATTAGAAAACTTCAAACAGATACAGATACTAAAGAATTCTTTAAGAAAATGTCAAACAGAAAGTTTCAAATTTTAAGACAGAAAGATAGTAATATAATAAACTTCTGTGTATTTACTGCCTAATTAACAATAGATAATTGTTGGTCAGGTGCAGAGGCACAAGCCTGTAATCTCAGCACTTTGGGAGACTGAGGAGAGAGGATTGCCTGAGCCCGAGAGTTTGAGACCAGCCTGGGCAACCTAGTGAGACCTTGTTTCTACAATAAATAAAAAAATAAACCGGGCGTGGTAGTTCTGGCTACTTGGAAGGCTGAGGCAGAAGGATCGCTGGAGTCTCTCAGGTCGACGCTGGGGTGGCCATGAGTGTGCCACTGCACTTCAGCCTGGGCAACAGAGTGAGACTCCAACTCAAAAACCAAACAAACCTAAAAACAGATAATTGTTGACCAATCTTTTTTCATCTACAACTCCACTCACTCTCCCCTTCTCAGATTATATTGAGTAAATCCCACACATCACATTGTTTCTTCTGAAAATACCTAAAATAATGAACAGCAATTGATTAAGATCATCCAATAGCCAGTTATTCTTTTTTTTTTTTTGGAGTTGGAGTCTCACTCTGTCGTCCAGACTGGAGTGCAGTGGCACGCTCACAGTCACCGCAGCCTCAACCTGCTGGGCTCAGGCGATACTTCCGCCTCAGCCTTCCAAGTAGCTGGAACTATAGACACGTGCTACCACACCTGGTTTATTTTTTGATTTATTGTAGAGATGAGGTCTCGTCAAGTTGTCCAGTCTGGTCTCGAACCCCTGAGCTCAGGCAGTCCTCTTGCCCTGGTCTCCCAAAGTGCTGGGATTACAGACTTGAGCCACTCTGCCCAACCTTATAAATGTCCTTCTTAAAAAGAAATCTAGTTTGTCTGAATCAGAATCTAAATAAGGCCCACACATTGTTAGTTGATATATTTCTTCTTCAGACCATAATTCCTTCTTTATTTTTTTTTCTTCTTGAAGTTGATTCTTTTTTTTTTTTTTTTTGAGTCAGGATTTCACTCTGTCGCCCAGGCTGGAGGGCAGTGGCATGCTCATGGTCACCTCAGTGTCGACCTGCTAGGCTCCGGCGATCCTTGTGCCTCAGACTTGTGTGTAGCTGGAACTACAGGTACGCACAACCATGCCTGGCTAATTTTTTGATATATTGTAGAGACAAGGTCTCACCAAGTTGCCCAGGCTGGTCTCGAACCCTTGAGCTCAGGCAATCCTCTTTCTCGGCCTCCCAAAGTGCTGGCATTATAGGCTTGAACCACCGCTCCTGGCCATGGAGTTGATTCTTTAAAGAAACTGAATTGTTTGCTTGGAAGAGTTTCTCAGGGTCTGAATTTCTTGACTGTATATTTAGCAAGCTCCTCTTTACTCCGAATTTTCTGTAAATTGGAATTGACAGATTCAGGTGGCTTTTTGTTGTTAGTTGTTGTTTGGTTTTGGCAAGGCTATGTCAGAGGTGATAGTGTGTTCTTCCATCAGGAGAGCCCCATCCCATTGCCATGGACAGAGCAAGTGACAAAGGTCTCGGTGTAAATAGCACCTGCTCAAGAAAGCCCTTCCTGGCCCCTCTGGACCAGATGAAGGCTCCTACTCTTATTTTTCTTCTTTTACCCATTTTTCTAGCAATCAGCATTCTTAGTTGCAAGCAACAGAAACTGCTTCTGGTAACTTAAATGAAAAAGAAGTTGATTTATTTCCAGTTTTTTTGGACTTTATTGTAAAGATGTGGGTTACAAGTCAGGATTAGGTACATACATAATCTACGTGCAGGTGAAGTTTGGGTGTCCAACTGGTCCACACTTCCCAGGTACCTTTTATATTATTACATGTCCCCCCACTCCCATCTTACTTCCAATTTTTTTAATGTGGTAAAACACACATAACACAACATTTACTACCTTTATGATTATTTTGTTTTTTTGAGTTGGAGTCTCACTCCATTGCCCAGGCTGGAGTGCAGTGGCACACTCACAGCCACCCCAGCGTTGACTTACTGGGCTCCGGCAATCCTTCTGCCTCAGCCTTCCAAGTAGCCACAACTACAGGTGCATGCTACTATGCCTGGCTCATTTTTATTTATTGTAGAGACGAGGTCTCACCAAGTTGCCTGGGCTGGTCTCAAACCCACAGGCTCAGACAATCCACTCGCCTTGGCCTCCCAAAGGGCTGGGATTTCAGGCTGAACCACCAGCCGATCTTAATGATTTTAAGTATACAGTTCGATGGTGTTAAGTACAGTCATATCGTGCAAGCATCATCACCATCCATCTGCAGAATTCCTTTCAACTTGTAAAACCAAAACTCTGTACCTGTTAAACATAAATTCTCCTCTTCTCCCTCTAGTGCCTGGCAACCATCATTCTACCTTCTGTTTCTACGAATTTAACGCTCTAGGTAACTGACAAAAGGGATTCATACACTATTGGCTTTTTTGTGTCTGGCTTATTTCACTTAGCATAGTGTGATTAAGGTTCATCCATGTCATAGCATGTGTCAGAATTTCTGTTTTTTTTTTTTTTTTTTTGAGTTGGAGTCTCACTCTGTTGCCCAGACTGG
>NW_007255412.1:1114065-1118748 GCF_000164805.1 Carlito syrichta | reverse complement strand
CTCACTTCAGCCTCCCAAAGGCGCGGGATTACAGGCTGAGCCACCGAGCCCGGCTAGAATTTCCTTTTTAAAAAAAATGTTAAATTGAAGTAGACACAGGGGTCCTGCTATGTTGCCCAGACCGGTCTCAAACTCCTAGGCTCAAACAATCCTCCTACCTTAGCTTTCCAAAGTGCTAGGATTACAGGCATGCCAACATGCCCAATCAGAATTTCCTTCTTTTTTAGGGCTAAATAATATTCAACTGTATGAATATATTACACATCATGTATCTATTCAACTGTCAGTAGACACGTGGGTTGCTTCATTTCTCAGCTATTATGAATAGTGGATGCTGATATGAACATGTGTGTACAAGTATCTCCTCAATACCCTGCTTTCAATTTTTCTGAGAATATACGCAGTCTTACTTGCCATGTATCCCCAGAAGTGGAATTGTGGGATATGGTAATTCTATCTTTTTTCAGGAACCCTAAAGAGGTTCTTTTTCTTTTTTTCTTTTTTGAGTAGGCGTGTCATTCTGCTGCCCAGGAGTGCAGTGGCACGATCATGGCTCATTGCAGCCTTGATCTCTTGGGGCCCAGGCAATCTTCCCATTCCAGCCTCCCAAGTAGCTGGGAGTGCAGGCGAGCACCATGCCCAACTAATTTTTTTTTTGTAGAGACAAGGTCTACTATGTTGCCCAGTCTGGTCTTGAACTCTTGGGCTCAAGGGATCCTACCACCTTGGCCTTCCAAAGTGCTGGGATTACAGGTGTGAGTCACCGTGCCTGGTTACTACCCCAAATCTTAAAGCAGGACCCTCGAGTTCCATAGCTAACTCTGTGCATTCAGGATTTAATCCTCAAAAATAATCTAGGAGCTGCCATTGCCTTGTTGAGCTGTGGTGTGGCCATGTGCTCTTTGAGCGATGGCCAGCCCATATTTTCTTAAGCTTTGGCCCCTTCCCCTACCTTGGAGAGGTGCATCTCCGCTTTCTCTCTTTCTTTGATTTACCTTCTAACTAAACTATATTTTCTAATCTAAAAAAAAATCCAGGAGGAAGGAGCTATCACTATTCCCAAGTTTAGAGAAATATAGTAATTCATGTGTGAGCTGCCTGTGTTTGCTATAACATTGGCCAAAAATTGGGAAGCTTAAAACAGTAGAACCATATTCTCTCACAGCTCTGGAGGCCAGGATCTCAGCTGAAGGTATCGGCCAGGATCTGAGTTGAAGGTATCAGCCAGGCTGCACTGCCTCCAGAGGCTTTAGAGGTGAATCCATTCCTTGCCTCTTCCAGTTTTTGGTAGACCTGGCATTGCTGGACGTATGGCTGCATCCCTCCAATTTCTGCCTCCACTTTTCTTCTCTGTGTTTCTGTGTCTTCTCTTCTTGTCTGTCTCACATCTCCCCCGTCTCCTCTTATAAGGACACTTGCCACTGTATTTAAGGTCCACAAAGATAAACCTGCATAAGCTCCTCCTCTCAAGATCCTAAACTTATTCACATCTTTTGTCAGAAAAGGTAGTATTCACAGGCTCTGGGACTAGGACCTAGACATATCTTTTGGGGGTCACCATTCATCCCATACAGCTCAATTCACATACTTGGTAAATGGGTCCCCAGGGCTGCACAATTCCAGGGACAGTGTTTAATGTGGTGGCCCCGCTGGTGACAGCAGAGCTGGGACTTGAATCTAGACCAACCTGAGTCCAAAGCCCACTATGCCTCCATTTGGAATTTCGCTTCTAAAGGTTTGTGAGTCAGAGCAGTTCAACATGGTTGCCCGTTTATCAATATTGAAGAATGAAATAGACGGTCATGTCCTCCAGGAGTTGCTCGGATCCATGCTTGCAGGTACTCTTCTTAGTTTCTCTCTCCTCCCCCTTCTTTGGGTCCTCCCCTGCACTGGTGGGGTGCACTCTGCCTCTGAAAGGAGAAGAATTCCTCACATCTGTAAAGTGCTTTATCCTCTATAACGTACTTCCACAATTACCAAGACTTTTTTTTTTTGGCATGGGTGCCACTTACTGTTCTTGATTTAAAAAGCAGAGGAGTTGAGTTCCTTTGTTATTTTTCAAGGAAAAAAGTCCTCAGATTAAGTTGATTTTTGTATATGACCCTTGCTTGATTTCTTTTGAGGGTCAGCGGCCTTTGATAGAAAAACATATCCACACTCCTGCAGCCTGAGGAAATGGAAAGATAACAAAACTTGAGCAACCCCAGGCAGGAAGAAGTCAGCCCAGAGCCTGGGGCCCTGCTCTCCCAGCCCAGCTTCCCAGGGCAGAGGGCTATGGGGAGGGAGATTACCTGATGGCCTCGCTTTCCTCCAGGGGGAGGGTGGGCCTGGGCTCCTCTTCCCAGAATCCCAACACATGTACCCACAAGACACCCATGCTCATTTGCTGTAAAGCTGTCTGCATTTCCACACTCATAAGCCACGTGTGTGCACACACATGCACATACATCCCATCTCTCTCATGCACGTGCTTGCAGATACACGTATGAATAGTAAATGCTAACATTATTAAGCACTTCCTGTGCACCAGCACCATTTGTTCAAGTGTCTTTTGAATCGTTTCAATTCTTTCCACAGTCCTGTGAGATTGGTGATACTATCTTTCCCATTTGACAGATGTGCAAACTGAGATACAGAGAGGCAAAGCAACTTGCCAGACTTAGATTTGAACCCAGTCCGTCTGGGCCCAGTGTCCACACTGCCTCACCCAGACCCCCACCAACCCTGATGGGACACACACATATGCACATACACACTTACACACAGACTCATGTCGGCACATGTGGGCAAGCACATGGTTATGCCCCTCACAAGCCCTGTCAGACCTACGTTCGTGCAATGCACTCTGACACACACACACACACACACACACACCACTGACCCTACTCATAATCTGCTGCTTCCTCTCCTGCCTGTCTCCTTCTCTCAGGGACAGGTCTTCTTCTGAAGTGAATGACTGAGGCCAGGCTGGACCGGGCGTCAGGGTCAGGATGGGGGCAGGGTGGCCGCTGACAGGGTGATGGAAAGCAGGAAAGTCACAAGTAAGCAAACAGCCGTGCCTGGACACAGCCTTGGCCGAACGTTTCCTGAATGTCCAGGGACGTGTTTATTTTTCAGCAACTGTCCAGAGCTGACCCCAAGTCTCTCCCTTGTGAGAGTGGCCATCTCGATGGAGCCCTGCTGCTCTGGGGCTGGCTTGCTCAGGGCTGGTGTTTACAAACGTCTCTTCCCCAGCAGAAGCTGGGAGGCCCTCGGGGGTGGGCCCAATCTACTTTTCAGCTTCATTTCCCATCCTTGGGTGCCCTGATGTTAGCTCCCTGATCCCACACCCTCCAGCCCACTCCAGTCTTCTGGCATTTGCTTCAACTATCCTTTGCCTGAGAAGTCCAATTCTTTTCCTCCAGGTAAATCCTAGGAATCTCTTTTTTCCCTGGTATTTAAGACCCATTTTCAAAAATTAATTGTGGTAAAACACACCTAACATAACATTAAACCATCTTAACCATTTTAAGCATATAGTCTAGTAGTGTTAAGTACAGCCACACTGTTGTGCAACCATCACCACTATTCTACTTTCTGTCTCTGTGAATTTGACTCCTCCAGGTACCTCATACACTGTTTGTCTTTTTGTGGCTGACTTATTTCACTTAGCGTAATGTCCTCCAGGCTCATCCATGTTGTGGCGTGTGTCAGAATTCCCTTCCTTTTAAAGGCTAAATAATATTCTAGTGTATGTATAGACTGTGTATAGACCACATTTTGCTTGTCCATTCATCTGTCAATGACCACCTTTTGGCCATTGTGAATAATGCTGCTCTGAACATGGGTGTATAATTCAAATATCTCTTTGGCACTTAGTTCTTTGAACATAACCCTTATTTATTCATTCATTTTTGTTTTGTTTTGTCATTCATTTGTTGATGGAAATTATAAATAAAGCTGCTGTAAACATTCATCTACAAGTCTTTGTAAGGACATAAGCTTTCATTTTTCTAGGGAAGATATCTAGGAGTAGACTGAGTCATATGCTGAGTGTATGCTTAATTAAACTGTTTTCCAAAGTGGCTCTATCATTTTACATTCCTAGCAGCAATGTATGAGAGTTCCAGTTCCTCCATATCTTCATCAACACTTGGCATGATCAGGCTTTTAAATTTTAACTATTTTAATAGGTGTGTAGTGGTCTCTCACTATGGTTTTAATTGGAATTTCCTTCATGACAACTATTTGTCATTTGTATATCTTTTTTGGTAAAGTGTCTATTTGAATCTGTTGTTGTTTATTTGCATATTCTATATTGGGTCATTTGTGTTCTTTTCTTTTTTGGTGGGGAGGGGAGCTGGAGTCTTACTCTGCTGCCTAGGCTGGAGTGCAGTGGCATGATCATGCCTCATCACAGCTTCAGACTCCTGGGCTCAGGTGATCCTCCTGCCTCAGCCTCCTGAGTAGTTGGGACTATAGGCACACACTACCATAACCAGCTAATTTTTTTTTCTATGTTTTGGAGAAGCAAGGTTTTCCTATGTTGTCCAGGCTGGTCTCAAACTCCTGGGCTCAAGCAATCCTCCCACCTCGCCCTCCCAAAGTGCTGGGATTACAGGCATGAACCACTGCACTTGGCAGTTTGTTTTCATATTATTAAATTTTGAGTATTAAATTTTATATAAAGCCGGGCTCGGTGGC
>NW_007255412.1:1091520-1113224 GCF_000164805.1 Carlito syrichta | reverse complement strand
CGGGCTCAGGCAATCCACTCACCTCAGCCTCCCAAAGGCGCGGGATTACAGGCTGAGCCACTGAGCCAGGCTGATCTAACTTTTTTGCATATGGTATGAGGTATGAGTTGAACTTGGTTTCTTACATATATATAACCAGTTGTTTTCAGTATCATTTGTTGCTAAGACCGTCCTTTCTCCACTGAATTGTCTTTGCATGTTTGTTGAAAATTACTTGTCAATAAGTGTGTGGTTCTATTTCTGTTCCATTGCTCTATTTGTCTATCTTAATGCCAAAGTGATACTATCTTGACAACTTTATATTTATTACCAGTCTCAAGTCTTATAAAGGTTGTGTTAGAACTCTAACTTTGTTCATCTTTTTCAAAATTGTTTTGGCTATTCTCTCTCTCTCTCTTTTTTTTGAGTTGGAGTCTCACTCCGTCGCCCAGGTTGGGGTGCAATGGTACACTGTTGACCTGCTGGGCTCCAGTGATCCATCCGCCTCAGTCTTCCAAGTAGCCAGAGTTACAGGCATGTGCTACCATGCCCAGCTAATTTTTTATTGATTGTAGAGATGAGGTCTCGCCAAGTTACCCGGGCTGATCTCGAACCTGTGGTCTCAGGCAATCCACTTGCCTTGGCATCCCAAAGTGCTGGAATTACAGGCTGAGCCACCATACCCAGCCTCCATCTATTTAAGTCTTCTTTATTTTCTTTTGGCACTGCTTTTAGTGTATAAGTCTTGTACATCTTTTGATTTATTTATTTTTGATTAGTTCATATTTTTGATGCTATTAAATTAATTAATTAATTAATCAAGATTGGAAAATATAGTTTAATTACAAAGTAAATTAGAGACAGAGAGAGATGAATTTCACCTCCCCAGGGTAGGGGAGGGGGCCAAAGCTAAGAAAACATGGTGGCCACAGCTCAAGGAGCACATAACCAGACCATAGCTTAGCAGAGCAATGGCTAGAAAGTAAATTAGAGAGAGAGAGAGGAGAGAGAGAAGATTTGATACTATTTTAGATGCTTTTTCATTTAACTTTCAACTGTTTATGGCTAGTATATAGTGATATAATTTATTTTTGGAAATTGATCTTGTACCCTGTAATCTTGCTAAACTCACATATTAGTTCTAGCAGCTTTTTGTAGATGCTGACAAATTTTCCACATGTCATATGCAAATAAAGACAGTTTATTTCTTTTCTAATCTAGTAGTTTTTTTTTTTTTTTTTTTTGAGTCAGGGTCTCACTCTGTCACCCAGACTGGAGTGTAGAGGCATGATTATGGCTTACCACAACCTTGAACTCCTGGGCTCAAGAAATCCTCCCTCCTTAACCTCTCAAGTAGTGGGACTATAGGCGTATGCCACCACATCTGGCTAATTTTTAAATTTTTTTGTAAAGATAAGGTCTCATTATGTTGCCCAGTCTGGTCTCAAACTTCTGAACTCAAGCAATCCTCCTACTTCAGCTTCCTAAAGTGTGGGATTACAGGCGTGAACCACCACGTCTGATCTTGATGCCCTTAAAAAATATCTTTTTTTCCCCTTATCGGACTGACTAGAACTTCTAGAATGAAGCCAAGTAGAAGTGACAACAGTGGACATCCTTATCTCATTCTAGACCTTAAGGGAATAGTAATAAGTCTTTTACAAGTGTGATGTTAGCTGTGAGCTAAAAGTGCCCTTTATCAGGCCAAGGAAGTTTCCTTTTCTTTCTTTCTTTCTTTTTTTTGTTTTTGAGTTGGAGTCTCACTCTGTTGCCCAGACTGGAGTGCAGTGGCTGCTCCCGGCCACCGCAGCTTTGACCTGCTGAGCTCCGGTGATCCTTTCGCCTCAGCCTTCCGAGTAGCCGGAATTACAGGCATGCGCTACCACGCCCGGCTGTCCTTTTATTTCTAATTTGTTTAAAAGTTTGATCATGACTGGCTGCTGAAATATGTCAAGCGTTTTTTCTGCATCATTGAGATAATCAGCTGGCTTTTGTCCTTCTTGTTATTAATATGTTGCATTGCATTCATTAATTTTTGAATGTTAAATCTACCTTGCATCCCTGAAATAAATCTTACCTAGTCATAACATATTATGCTTTTAATATATTGTTAACTTCAATTTGCTAAAGTTTTGTTAAGAAATTTTGCTCCTCTTCAATCTTCATGAAGTATATTGGTCAAAACTTTTTTTGATAGCAGAGTAATGCTGGCCTCATAGAATGAGTCTGGAAGTCTTCTCTCCTCCTCAGCTTTTTGAAGTGAATTAGTGTCATTTCTTCTTTAAATGTCTGATAGAATTCACCAGTGAAGTCATTGGGCCTGTAGTTTTCTTGTTAGTTATAACCTTTGTAATTATAAACCTTTACAAATTCAATTTCTTTAATGGATATAGGAATATTTAGGATATCTCTTTCTTTCTTGGATAACTTGGTTAAAAAAAATTGGAAAAAATTTAGCCATTATTTTTTTCTTTACCCTCTCCTTTCCTTTAGAGATTCCAACTATATGTATAAATATTAGGCTATTTGAGTTGTTTCGTGGTTCACTAATGATACTCAACTTTTTCAATGTTCTTTCTCTTTTTTTTTTTTTTTGAGTTGGAGTCTCACTCTGTCGCCCAAGCTGGAGTGCAGTGGCATGTTCATGGCCAATGCAGCCTGGACCTCCAGGCAATCTTTCCGCCTCAGCATTCCAAGTAGCTGGAAGTACAGGCATGTGCCACCAAACCCAGCTAATTTTTTGATTTACTGTAGAGACGAGGTCTTGCCAGTTGCCCAGGTTGATCTTAAACCCTGGGCTCAGGCAATCCTCTCACCTCAGCCTCCCAAAGTGCTGGGATTATAGGCGTGAGTCACTGCACCCAACTCTTTCTCTATTTTATTTTGAAAAATTTCTATAGCTATGTCTTCACATTCACTAATCTTTTCTTCTACAATGTCCAATCTGCTGTTAGTCTTTTTTTTTTTTTTGAGTTGGAGTCTCACTCAGACTGGAGTGCAGTGGCCACTCCCGGCCACCACAGCCTCGACCTGCTGGGCTCCGGCGATCGTTCCGCCTCAGCCTTCCAAGTAGCCGGAATTACAGGTATGCGCTACCACGCCTGGCTGATTTTTTGATTTATTGTAGAGATGAGGTCTGGCTGCCCAGGCTAGTGCTTTGTATTCTTACATATCTTCTTGAGCTTTGTTATGACTGGCATTAAGTTATTTAGAAACAGTTTAATCCCACTGGGTCTTGCTTTTAAGATTTGTTACATGGTAGCACTTAATCTAGGGCTGATTTTGCCCCACTAGTGAGGCAAGACTATTAGTATTCTACGCAATGCCCAGCAAAGAATGAGGATTTCCAGTTTGGCTGGTGGAAACAGATACTGTTCTTGGCCCTCAAATGTTTTCTGATAATTATTTCCCTGGTCTCAAGTAACATCCTCATATACAGTGCACCGATCAGTACTTTGCTGAATACTTGAGGGAAAACTGCACACCTCTGGGGTTGTCTCTCTGTGCAACTCTTTCTTCTCCAGTACTCCATCTTGCAAATGCTTGACGCCTTGATGTCCTCAGACTCAGCTCTGTCACCTAAATTTCTCTTCTTAATTCACACAGCTCTGCTTGGGATTCCTCCCTGCTTTGCTGCATCCTAGAAACTCTCTCAAGGTCGTAAGTTGGGAAAAATGTATGGCTCACCTTGTTAATTTCCCATCTTTGTTGTATGATATTCAATGTCTTGAAAATTGTCTTCTATATTTTGTACAGTTTTTTCATAGTTTCAGGTGGGGGGGAAACCCAGTGTGTTACTCTATCTTGGTGTAAGTGGAAGTCCCTGCTCTTTTTCTCTTTACTTTCAGAAAGAACACTGTTAAACCGAGAGTTAACAGGGCTGAAGGAGACAGGTCGGTTATGGGGGTGACTGGAAGAAGATGAGATGAGTCAGTTTATACGGGAGGGTGTACATCTCTGTGTTTGTAGCTGTCATCCCAGCTGCATATCTATCTGTACATCTGTCTGCTCCTATGAATGAGTTCCGAGGGAGTCTGGGAAGCTGTCTGTGGCTGCCCCCTGGGATAGGGTCCTTCCCTTTTTCTACTCAAGTAAAACTCCATGCTCCTTGCATGGACATCCTATCAAGTTTCTGGATATCCAGGACTGAGTCCATCAGGCCTGGGTTGGCCCGTGGACAGGATGCAGATGAGCCAAGCATTATTTTCCTTTTGTAGGTTTGATGAGGAAGACGGTGGTGGTGGTGGGGTTGGTCTTCCTAACCAGAAGGACTTTTCTGTTTTTTTCTGCTGCTGATCTGGGGCCCTGCCTCCTCTTTCCCTTCTTTTTTTTTTGAGTTGGAGTCTCACTCTGTCGCCCAGACTGGAGTGCAGTGGTTGCTCCCGGCCACTGCAGCCTCGACCTGCTGGGCTCCGGCAATCCTTCCGCCTCAACCTTCCGAGTAGCTGGAATTACAGGCATGCACTACTACACCCGGCTGATTTTTTGATTTATTGTAGAGATGAGGTCTCGCTGCCCAGGCAGGTCTCGAACCCGCGGGCTCAGGCAATCCACTCACCTCAGTCTCCCAAAGGCGCGGGATTACAGGCTGAGCCACCGAGATTACAGGCTGAGCCACCGAGCCTGGCTCTCTTTCCCTTCTGCAGCAATCCCACAGCCTTCTGGACCCTCTGTGATTTCTGACTTGACTGTAGGTCTCTTGAGTCCTGGGATGGATCTGGTTACTGCTGTAAACCCAGCCCAGGTCTTAGAGGAGCATAACCTAGTGTCCTACACAATGGGTTTTTCCACGGGTCTCCAGAAGAACTATTATACATCCAGGAGATTCAGCCTTTGCCAGAACTGTCTCCCTTTTCTCTCTTGCTTCCCATACCTATACCGGGGTTGGGCAATGGTTGACATTTCCCAGGCTGCCTCCATAGTGTCCATAGTGTCCAACTCATTTTGAGGCATTTTTTTTTCTAAGGGTGGGCATATAGAAGGTGTGTCTACAACCAGTAGCAACTTCCCCATGATGCTTGACATATGTCTTAATCTGTTTGGGCTGCTATAACAAGATTGCACAGACTAGGTGACTGATAAACAACAGAAATTTATTTATTTCTGGAGTTTGAAAGTCCAAGATCAAGACCCTGGAAGATTTGGTGTATGATGAGAGGTCACTTCCTTGTAGATGGCTGTCGTCTTACTGTAGTCTCACATGGCAGAAGGGAATCTCTCTGGTGTCTCTTCTTATAAGGGCGCTAATCCCACTTATGAAGGGTCTACCCTCATGACCTAATCACCTCCCAAAGTTCCACTTTCTGATACTATCACCCTGGGGGTTAGAATTTCAGAATATGCATTTTGTGGGGATATATACATTCAATCTATTGCAAGATAGAAGAAAGATATTTTTGGTCAAATTAAATGTGATACAAAACCCCATTTGTAAGATGGATAATCAGTCCAAGAATTCTAGAACATATGCAGAAAAAAAGGGAGGGGATTAATCCAATTAAGTATACACATCCCTAATGACCCCTCAATTCAGCTACTGGGAAATCTGTATTCCAGGGAAGTTTTCACATGAATCCATAAGGGAACATATACAAGGATATTCACTGTAATATTGTGTATGGAGTTGGAGGCAATCTGGCAGATATCCTGCCTGAAGGAGGCTGAGAATCAGGCATGGAAAAGGCCTGTGGTGTAATACTCCTCATTCCATAGATATCCCTTCCTGACAGATGGCCTCTGTTTGGACCCCTCATGGGGTGGGCAGCTCAGAGTGACATGTTTTGCAGCTGAGAAGCTCAGATTGTGCCAGAATTATATCTCCCTGGAGATGATTGTGGGGAACTTGATATTTTGGAGTGGGTTGTTTGTGTACGTGTGTGTGTATGCATGTGCATTTGTGAGAAACACCGCCTATTTATTCACTCATAAAA
Source organism: Carlito syrichta (assembly GCF_000164805.1). NCBI lineage: Eukaryota > Metazoa > Chordata > Mammalia > Primates > Tarsiidae > Carlito > Carlito syrichta. The sequence goes on along the minus strand of NW_007255412.1, from coordinate 1,107,315 downwards.
CATATAGTTATGGGGCAACAGCCTCATGCTAGGTTCTGGAGATACAGTGGCCTCTGCCTTCATGGTGCTTACAATCTAGTAGGGGAAATATATTAAAAATAAGCATGTCATCACAATTGATGACTCTGGCAATATAAAAGGAATAGGATTTGTATGGTAGGATGATGGTAGGACCCAATTTAAGTTTCACGGGCAATACAGGAAGACTTCTCTGAAAAAGGAACATTTAAATGAGACCTGAGAGTTGAGTAGAAATTAGGCAGGAAAAGAAATGGGGGTAGCGTGTTCCTGGTGGAGGTAACACGTGCACTATGGTTGGGAGGTGGGCAAGAGCTTGGCCTTTTCAGGGAACTGCTCTGCCTGCCTGGAGCGAGGCACGTGAGCCAGAGCGAACCAGAGGAGAGGAGGCTGGGGACACGTGGAGCTGCTGCTTGATAATGTGACCGTGTAATTTATCATCCAGACTAGGATGCATCTGAGAGCTAAAGGGTGCTCTACTAATAATATTGTTGGGATGGCAGGTCACCCTACTTGTAGGTCAAGGTAAGAGTTTGTGTTTTAATCTCAGGGATATGAGAAGTCACTGCGGTCTTGACAAAAGGAAGATGTGACCCAATTTGCACATGGAGGCCCTGAGGTGGGGCTATGGCACTCAGAAACCTCCCACCACCCTTTCCATCCACATGAAGGAGTTTTTGTTTTTTGAGTTGAGCTTTCATTCTGTTGCCCAGGCTGTAGTGCAGTGGTGAGTCATGGCTCACCGCAGCCTCAAACTCTCCTGGGTTCAAGGGACCCTTCTGTCTCCTGAGTAGCTGGGACTACAGGTGTGTGTCACCATGCCTGTCTAATTTAAAAATGTTATAGTTTTTGTTTGTAGAGACAAGATATTGCCATGTTGTCCAGCTGATCTTGAACTCCTGGGTTCAAGTAATCCTCCCACCTCAGCCTCCAAAGTGCTGGGACTATAGGCGTGAGCCACCATGCCCAACCTGGAGGAGCTTGTTGAAGAAAATGTGGAGTGTCCAAGATCTTGGGGTGAGAGAAGCAGCCAGTAGCCCAGAAATGGCCTTTGCAGTCCCGTGGGGCATGTGGTGAACTGCTTACTATTTTGCATGCCACCTGTTTCCTACGTGACTGATGTCCCTCCTAGCAAGTGATTCTGCCCCCAGCTGGATAGGAGAGAGTGATGAGAACTTTCCCATGAGGATTACAGACTGGGGGTGTGGCCTGTCCTGCCCCAGCTAGATACAAAGCAAGAGTGTGAGAGGTATGGATAAGATGACCAGGGTCCCATCTTGTACCCATGCACAATGATTTCCACTTTCCTGTGGGAATTACCTCTTTACTTCATCTACTCAGGATGTTGTCTGCCCCAAGCAGAGGCCACAGATGGCTCTGGAACTCACACATTGGGGAGTGATCATGGGGTCACCCCTGCTGATGCACATATAGACCCCTCAGACCCAGGTCCAGGGGACAAAGCACAAACTCACCCTCCCAGGGAAGTTGGAGTAGACTAAACTCAGACACAACGGTAGCCCAAGAGGGAACCAAATTTTCAACATTCCTCATAGCTGTCTGTGCACATACTCAGAACAGGAGTCTTTCTCCAGTTGGGACTCGGTTTTCTTCCCTCCGATCAAGACGTGGCCAAGGATGAGGGCTGGGTGTGGCAGATGCTGTCCATTGCATATTCAACAGCCATTCCTTTTCCTTCCCTGCTAACAATATGATCTGTGCAAATAGCAACTGGAGATTCCTTGATCTTAGGGAGACTAGGACCATGGGCCCTCCCCTAGTCCCAGAAGATGAGTCATGATGGATCTAAACAAGTCATGACAACTCACTTCCTTGGCCAATGACTGGTCTGGGTAGAGGAGAAGGTAAGGGATATATATCCAGTTCTGGCCAATCCCAGGCAAGGGGAAGTCTACCAGGGAGGGCTTCTCTTCCCAAATAAGAAGACAAAGCCTTTACTGAAGAAGCCCTTTTGTGTCTTCTCTCTAACACTTCTTCTGTCTGTAGGCTAAAGACATGATGCTTGGTGTTGCAGAGGTCACTTTTCAACCAGAATGCAAGAAGTTAGAATGCAGGGATGATGGAGCCAAAGACAGAAAGAGTTTGGATTCTTAAAGTCATCACTGAAACACACGAACCCTGGATGGCCTGCCTCTGGGTTTCTTGTTATGTGAGACAAACAACCTGCACTGTGTAAGCTGTTGACGCTGCTAGGCATTCTGTACCGTGCAGTCAAAGACTGGCTCTGACTCCCACCTTCATGATGCAGTTGAAGCTTTCACTTTGGGGGATAGTTGCCCCACCATACTTAAAGGAGGAATTGAATTATACAAAGACATTAGGGGCTCAAGGTCACGAGGTTTGTCCTCTTTCCTATCAGGATGACCTTGGATGAATTAGCATCATGGGGTCTTGGTTTCCTTGTCTGTACAGTGGAGGCAATAAGCACTTGTCTCTAAGTTTGTTGGGAAGGAAATAAGATAATAGATGAAAATCATTGGATATAAAGTAGGTGTTCAATAAAAGTCAGTTCCCTGTTCTCTCTGGGAGTTACACAGAACCACCCCTCCAACTCTGGCTGTCAAGTTGCCTGCATGTTCAGTGTGCATGTCACCCTCCCTGCCAGGGGAGGATTTGCATTATGGAACCTTGAGTTTTAAATTAAGCGTCAAATATAATTTTGCAATTCTAAGAATTAATTATGTGGCTGCCCCTAGAAAAGCCAGGAAGCTCAGCTCTGAGTGTGAAATTGGTGTCTGCCCACAAGGGAGAGAACTTCTCCCACCCATCAGGAAATTGGATGGAAGGGAATAGGGACGGTGCTTTGCACGTTGGTGAGTTTCCCATCTGGGATCTTCAGAAGCAAGGCTCCTTGAGGAGTGACCAAGGGGTGGGTGTGAGGGATGGAGAAGAAAATGTTTCCGGGAGGCACCCCCTGCCATGGCCAACCCCACCCCTCCCGGCCCCACCCTCCATGGCTTGTGCAGACACACATGTGGCTGCTGTCAGACCTTCTTTGAGGGAAGGGAAGCATTTCAGGCAAGGGTGATGGGAGAAGCGGGGGACATGCAGGCCAGAAGGGAGGCCACCTTTGTCTCCGTGACAAACCAAGGACAAAAGCTCAGCCTGGAGTGTTCCAGGAGTGGCTTGCCTCCTCCTGAGGATGAGAAAGCCATCATCCCCTGCTTTTGGGCCAGGGCATGTTTCAAGGTGGGAGACAGTGTGCAGGGAGTAAGCGGCTGGACATGGGCATCCGGAACCCAACCCAAGTCAACATCCCCCAACCCTACCCCAGGCCTCCTGCTACCATCTCCACCCTCTCTGAGAAGTCTGTGTTTAATTTTCTGGTCAGTGTGAAAAGAAGGAGGAAGAGGATGAGGAGGAGGAGAAGAAAGGAGCGAGTTAAAGTTCTAATGCAGTCGGCTGGGATCTGTCACTCAGCGTACAGCCCGCTGACGACTCAGGGCAGCTTCAGCTGTAAGCAGCCCATGATTTATGGACACCGAGTGAACTCCTGCGGCAGAAACCAGCCTTGAGATCAGAGCAGCAATAGGGCCCTTTTTTTGGCAGGAGACAGGGCCTGCATTTTTCTCATTCATGCCAAACTGCTTTGCACGGCAATTAGCTCTGTCCTCATTTAGTCTCCAGTCCCAAAGGGTAATGAAAGTCATATATCATCTTCAGGACTGCTAATTATTGAGCTCGCTTACAGGTAGGCTTTGTAACTGTGAGAAGGGCCTGTCGGCCCAATATTTATTACTCTTCCAATAAGTAAGCAAAGGGGGGAGGGTTGGGGAGCGGAAGGGGGAGGGAGGGAAAGAAGGGGGGAAAAACAACTTTCTTGAAAGACCGCCCAACCCCAGCCCCGGGATCTCTGACATACCTTCTGCAAATGTGCTCATCAGAGGGGAAACATCTTTATTCCATGGAGCCATTTTTCATGCCAGACGAACCAGCCTGTGAGAGCTAAGAGTGGTGAGGAGCAGGCTGGGGGTTGCTCTGGAGGGTGGGGAAGGGGCCAGGGCAGGGGGAATGGGGAGGAGAGGACAGGGGGAGAACAGAGCAGAAATGGAAAAAATCCCCACCCCACCCTCAGGTTTAGAACATTCCCCCACCATTTCTGGGCCTGATGGGTGGTTATGGGGGGATGGGTCAGGGCTTGGGCTGGGATTAGCTGTATCTGTCGCTTCAAAGTGTGGGGGCGTGTGAGGCTAATACTGAAAAAGGTTTTTGTCTTGGCCCCTTGCCTTCAATTTGGTTGTCTCGCCACCAAGTGGACGTAGTGTCTGGATTATAGTCTGCACCAGACGATTTCTATGGGTGTGGTTATGTAAGAGGAAGGTCAGTCCTTATTTCCACTCAAACAGACTTTTAAAATGTAATTATTATGAGCCGGGTTACTGATGGCTATTTATTTATTTTTTTGAGTTGGAATCTCACTCTGTCGCCCAGACTGGAGTGCAGTGGCCGCTCCAGGCCACCGCAGCCTCAACCTACTGGGCTCCGGCGATCCTTCCACCTCAGCCTTCCAAGTAGCTGGAACTACAGGCGTGCGCCACCACGCCCAGCTAATTTTTGATTTATTATAGAGATGAGGTCTCGCCAAGTTGCCCAGGTGGGTCTCGAACCCGTGGGCTCAGGCAATCCACTCACCTCAGCCTCCCAAAGGTGCGGGATTACAGGCTGAGCCACTGAGCCCGGCACTGATGGTTATTTTTATCTTTTTTTTTTGAGTTGGAGTCTCACTCTGTCGCCCAGACTGGAGTGCAATAGCATGTTTACAGCCACCCCAGCGTCCACCTGCTGTGCTCTGGCGATCCTTCTGCCTCAGCCTTCCAAGTAGCTGGAACTACAGGCAAGTGCTACCGCGCCTGGCTAAGTTTTTGATTTATTGTAGAGACGAGGTCTCACCATGTTGCCCAGACTGGTCTCGAAACCGTGGGCTCAGGCAATCCTCTTGTCTTGGCCTCCCAAAGTGCTGGGATTACAGGCTTGAGCCACCACGCCCAGTCAATGGTTATTTTTAAACAGGGGATACAATTAAAGCAAGAACTATAGGAATACAAGTAATTAAACACCATTAGATGCCATATTCATAGTACTCAACAGGTAACCAATATTTATCGACTGTCTACTTAATAGCTAAGTCTGTACTGCTCTAGGTGTGGGGTTACAGCAGTGATAGTCTTTGCCCTCGTAGAGCTTCTAATCCAATGATCAAGCACTGTTTATTGATCATGGTTTGTTTTCCACCTCCGTTTAAATGATAACAACAGCTGTCAACCTGACTTATCCACATCACAGACATCTATATTTATTATCACTTCCCATTAGTGTTTATTATGTGCCTGGCACTGGGCTAAGAGCTTTGTGGTCACATCCCTCATTGAATCCTCCCAACCATTAAGAGGTTGGTGCTAGTACCGCTCCCATTTTTCAGACAGGTTAAGTTACATGTCCAAGGTCACACAGCTCATTATAATTGGACCCTTACCATCTGTCTCCAGAGTCCATTCTCTAAACCTTTATCCTATATTTTCCTCAATTCATTCGGAATCATTTAAATTGCTAGTTAATAACATTGGTGTCTTGGTTTGCTTGGTAGCAAACACCATCCTAGACAGATTTTTCTCTTCTGCTGTCAGCTTTCCTTCCACTCTGAGACTCTGTGGACGGGGAACTCACTGATTTCAAATGAAATTGGAGGGAAACTGCTAGGTTGACTTGCAAGTCCTTGCAGTTAGCACCACCTGCTCATCTGAATCCTCCCATGACTGTGCATGAGTCCTCCCTACTTCATTCAGGGACATCCTGTTGGAAGACTGAAAGTGACCAAGGATAGGGATATTTACACTATGGAAAATGGCAAATGCTACAAATTGTTGTTTTTTTTTTTTTGAGTTGAATTCTCACACTGTCACCCAGGCTGGAGTGCAGTGGCACACTCACGGCCACCACAGCCTTGACCTGCTGGTCTCAGGCGATCCTTCCATCTCAGCCTTCCAAGTAGCTAGAGCTACAGGTGTGTGCCACCACACCCAGCGAATTTTTTGATTTATTGTAGAGACAAGGTCTCATCAAGTTGCCTGGGCTGGTCTTGAACCCCTGGGCTTTGGCAATCCTCTCACCTTGGCCTCCTGAAATGCTGGGATTATAGACTGGGGCCACCGCGCCTGGCCTCAAATTGGGTTTTTGTGTTTGTTTTTTTGAAGAACTAGTTATTAAATATTGACCAGCACACCGCTGGGGAGGACTGAGTGGTCCCTGGGAAAGGTGAAACATGATGCTGTAGCTCATGGTAAACTCATGGTAGTCGCTCTCCATCAGAGGTGAGAGCAAAGAGGGAAACTAAAGAACTGAGTTCCAGACGTAGCTTTGCAGCTGAGGGAGCCAGTCTGGGGCTCTGTCCTTATTTGTATCAGGTAGCTTCTTATGCGCCACTACAGCCATAGGATCAGGCACAAAACTACTTTCAGAAAGAACCGGAAGCTAAGAAATGTAGTTTAATTTAACTTAATTATGATTTTTGCTGAAATATAAGGTGGTTCCACTAGATGGTTATGTACTGGGCTAGGGCTGTGGGCCTATGTATGAAACCCATGTTGTTATATGAACTCCATGGGGTGTGAAAGACATTCTTTCTGCTTCCTTCTCTACCTTTTTTTTCCTTTTTTTTTTGAGACAAAGTCTTTTTTCTGTCACTCAGGCTGGAGTGCAGTGACACAGTCATGGCTCTCTGTAGCCTTGAACTCCTGGGCCTAAATGAGCCTCCTGATTCAGCCTCCTGAGTAGCTGGAACTATAGGTGTGCACCACCATGGCCAGCTAATTTTTCTACCTTTTTTTTTTTTTTTTTTTTAAGAGACTAGGTTTCTATTTTTTGCCCAGGCTAGTTTTCAACTCCTGGTCCCAAGTGATCCTACCACCTCAGCCTCCAAAAGTGCTGGGATTACAGGTGTAAGCCATCACGCCCAGCTTTCTCCATTTTGGAGCTAGACAGACTATGGTTGAAAAGCTGTTTCTTCCTACCTCCGTGACCTTAGACAAAGTTGCTTGGTTTCTTCTCTGTGTTTCCTCTACTGTGATTTCTTCCTCTGAGAGATGAGGATAATGGGTAGTACCTGTTCACAGTGGTGCTGTGAAGACTGACCAAGTTAGCGCACACTAGATATTGGCTGGGTACTGACCTGGTTCATGGAAAGTGCCTGAAACCTGGTCAGCGTTGCTGTCATTTCCTTCCCTGTATTGTCTCTTTCTCTTGGGGGAAAGGTATCCCACACCTACCTCCTGTCTGCCAAGGCTTCTGTACAGTGGGTCAGGGCTGAGACAGAGGAGCTATTTCATGTTTCCTGAAGAAGCCGGTCCTCTCCACTGAAGCCTTACAGCCTCACAGTTGTGGGTGAACTGTGTTGGTCTAACTTATGGCACTCCTAGCAGTTACTGTAGGTGTTTTTGTGTTCCTTAGGCTCCCACCACTGGAAGTGAGGTGTGGTCCTGGCATCTCCTGTCTCCTGGTGTGGAGGCACCAGCTGAAGGGGCGTGACCTTGGCATCTGCAGGCAGGTCAGCTGGAAAGACACCAAACAGATCTGTGGAACTCCTTGCCTCCACCCATGTTGAGCCAGTCTGTTGAGATGCCCTTCTGCATAGCAAACGTCTGGTCTTTGCAGGAGGGGCACTTGTCCTCTCCTTGTGCTTCTGGTCATGACTATCTGTGGAGTGGCTTCCACCTACCTGCTAGCTCCCATGCTGCAGCTCCCTGGCTCTGGCTCTGGGAGATTGTGATGCTCTGCTTTCATGATTGTCTCCTGTCTCCCCTACAATCTCCAAACACATGCATGGCATGTTCTCTTTTCTGCTGCTATCCACTGATTCTAGGCGACAGATATCTACCAGCTTGGATGCAGACCCTGCCCCCCATCCTGTCTCCTGACCCTTTTCCTGGCCTTCTCTCCAGCCCACCCTGTAACCTACTTTCTACCCTTCCCTTCTGGGACTTCTTCCTGTTTCCTTCCTCAGCCTCCCATTCCTGTTACCTACCCTCCCATTCCCACTTTCCAGGGTCTAGTCTTTGTGGTACTTTCTGTGACCTAAGGCTTCCTGAAAGTAGGTTGAACAAACCAAGACTTAAGCATGGCAGCAGTGAGTACACCAGGGAGCAGGTGAGTGGACCAGGACCTCCAACAAAATCAGGGCTCCGGTCTCCCCATATTCTGCTTCTCTGTGTTGGTCTCATTCTCTCTTCCCAGCTTCTCCTCCCATCAGGGCACAGCTGACAAAGCTGTGGCCTCATATCCATGCCCCTGGAGTACTAAGGATGTCTATTCGTTCTAAGGATCTAATTAAAAATTTGTGGGGGGCTGGGCTCAGTGGCTCAGCCTGTAATCCCAGCACTTTGGGAGGCCGAGGTGAGTGGATTGCCTGAGCCCGTGGGGTCAAGACTAGCTTGGGCAACTTGGGGTGCATCACTACAATAAATAAAAAATTAGCCGGGGGTGGTAGCGTGGGCCTGTAGTTCCAGCTACTTAGAAGACTGAGGTGGAAGGATTGCCGGAGCCCAGCAGGTCGACGCTGGGGTGGCCGTGAGTGTGCCACTGCACTCCGGAATGAGACTCCAACTGAAAAAAAAAAAAGAAATTCGTGGGGAAGGTCTCTCATTGTCTAAGATGAGGACAAATGCTTAACCCTAGACCATTCACTGTACTGAGAAAATGGAGTCATGGGGTCAGTCTGGCAGGGCCACCTGCCCACTCTTGTGCGTGGTTAGATACAATGCTGTTCAGAAGAAGGGAAATGCGAGGCTGAGCAAGGAAAATGAAATTGCACTGCAGGTGAAGACGAACTGCCTGACATTCCATCACTAGCCCCACGTGTGTGCCAAACTGCGTGGAGCACTAAATTCAAACACAGATGATCCTGCCCCATTGGGATTTGTCTCAAGAGAGTTACCATAGTGTTTGAAGCAAGAGGATTGCCTTTTTATTTATTTTTTCATGAACCAGAACTGTTTATTGTAGAAATTTGGGAAAAGTTTTGGGTGGCCCCAGCTGAGCTTGGTCCAAGGCTTTCTGCTGAGGCCTAGGCAGATGAGATAGGAGTAAAGGGAGTGTTTCTAGGCGTGGGCCTGTGAGATGATGTGAGGGGCCAGGCTGCAGGTGGAGCCTGTGCCACGGGGCTTCATGTTCAGGGTTTTTACCACACTGTCCTCCGTCACCACGGAGAACTCTTTTGTGGAGTCTCACTCTGTTACCCAGGTTGGAGTGCAGTGGCACGCTCACAGCCACCGCAGCCTCGACCTGCTGGGCTCAGGTGATCCTTCCGCCTCAGCCTTCCAAGTAGCTGGAACCACAGGCATGTACCACCACACCCGGCTAATTTTTTGATTTACTGTAGAGATGAGGTCTCGCCATGTTGTTCAGGCTGGTCTCAAACCCCTGAGCTCAGGCAATCCTCACTCCTCAGTCTTCCAAAGTGCTGGAATTAAGCTGGGCTCAGTGGCTCAACCTGTAATCCCGTGCTTTGGGAGGCTGAGGTGAGTGGATTGCCTGAACCCGCGGGTTTGAGACACGCCTGGGCAACTTGGCGAGACCTCATCTCTACAATAAATCAAAAAACTAGCCAGGTGTGTAGTTCCAGCTACTTGGAAGGCTGAGGCGGAAGGATCACCAGAGCCCAGCAGGTCGAGGCTGCAGTGGCCAGGAGTGGCCACTGCACTCCAGTCTGGGCGACACAGTGAGACTCCAACTCAAAAAACAAAACAAAACAAAAAAGAACAAAGTGCTGGAATTATAGGCTTGAACCACCATGCCCAGCTACCGTGGAGAACTCTTGAGTCATCAATTCCCAAATAGTTGCATGAAGAAGTCACCTTGTGTGTGTGCTCCCTGCAATTCACCAATCACAGACATGGTGGACACTCAGACATGCCACCACTTGGACCTATTTGGCTTATAAGAGGCCTAGATGGTTCCACAAACCTCAGTAGGTAAGCTTTGGCTAAAGGGTGACTCGAGACTGTTGATAATGCAGGACGCTTGCCCACATAGGAAACTGGGCTCAGGATAAAGAGGAGAAATTCACCTAAATTTTGAATTCATGGGTGGGGGGGTCTCAATGGGAGTCATAAAACAAAGAGGATTTTTCTCTAAACCTTGCTGTGTGTGTAATTTCCCCACTCCCCAGACATCCATGCCTCTTCTGTGATGTGTCTGCACTAGAGTACAGCAAGGACTGGGTACTTGGTTGAGGGGACTGATTAGGCTTCGTCTGCGGTGGTCCACTCTTGTACCCCTTCCCAGCTCTCCCTGAGCCAGCCCAGTTCCCCTGTGAGTTCCCACAAGATGGGCTGGAGGGGTGGGCAGACTGTCTCAGGGCTGTGGAAGGAGGGTCTGGGTGGAGCGCCCTGTGGGGTGAATCTTCTCTGTGGGCACAACTCCCATACTCTTAATACTTCTTGGTATCTAGTGGACCAGAACAGATTTCTGAGGCCAGAGGGATGGGAGAAAAGACTATTTATGTTAGGGGCAAGGCCTGGATTTTGAACTGTAATAAGACCTGTTGGGAGAGAGGGCCACGCTGGGGGAGAGGAAGGTCTAATGAACTGTCGAGGGTGATAACTGACTTACGAATGGGTCTCAGTCCTAGACTTGTCTCCTGCCCCCAGGAAGCCATCTTGCCTTTATTGTTCCGGTTACCATTACTGCATAGCAAGCCATTCAAAACCATTTTATTATGCCACAGTTTCTGTGGACCAGGAATTTGGATAAGGCACAGTGAGAATGGCTTGTCTCTGCGACCTCAGCAGGGTCATCTCAGAGACTACAGATGACTCAGCGACTGGGGGCTGGAGACATCGGGAAAATTCTTCATTCACTTTCTTTTTACAATTGTTTTTATTGGGGTGAAATACACATAACATAAACTTTACCATCTTAACCACTTTAAGAGTACATACAGTTCAGTGTTATTAAATACATTCATAATGTTGTATAACCATCACTGCCACCCATCTCCGGAACTCTTTTCATCTTGCAAAGCTGAAACCCTTTAAACAACTCCCCATTCCCTGCTTTTCCCAGCCCCTGACAACCTCCATTCCATTTTCTGTCTCTATGAGTGTGATGACTCTAGGTACCTTATAGAAGCGGAATCATACAGTATTTGTCTTTTTGTGACAGGCTTAATATTCTCAAGTTTTATCCATACTGCAGCATAATATAGAATTTCCTTCCTTTAAAAGGCTAAATGATATTCCATTGTGTGTCTATACCACATATTGTGTATCCATTCGTCTGTTGATGGACCTCTGGGTTGCCTCCATGTTTTAGCTACTGAGAATAAAGCTGAAAACAAGACTTTCACTTTCGGTGGACAATGGTGACTGTCAACTGGGACCTTGGCTCCCACCTCCTTGGGCCTCTCCACGTGAACTCTCTGCATGGGCTGGTTTGGGCTTCCCCACAGCATGACACCTGGATATATGAACATGCAGTCATGAGAAAGCCATGAGAAGCCACATGGGCTCTCTAATCTAGCCTTAGAAGTCATTCAGTGTCACTTCTGCCACATTCCATTCAAGGAAGCAGTCATAGGCTGGTTCTGATTGAACAGGATGGGGATTAGCCTCCTTCTCTGCATGGGGAGAGGCAAGGTTACACTGTAAGGAAAGTGCATGGAAGAGTTGCTGCAGCCATTGTTGAAAATACATCTAGCCACGTCTTTGGACGATCCACCTACCACTCCATAAATGGGAAGATGAGAGGGTTTGCCTCACATCCATCTACAGAGGCAGTAACAGAGGATGCAAAAGCCATTGAATTAGAAAATGGCCCTTAAAGTCCAACATCCATTCTGTTTAGGGATTTTTTCCTTTAGCATCCCTGGGAGCTAATTATCCAGCCTCTGCTTGAATATCTGCAGTGATATGCAGATCATTACTTTACAAAGAGATCCATTCCAATTGCTGCACGGTTGGGATTGTCAGAAAGTTCTTAGATTGGGATAAAAGCTGCTTGTCTGTAAGGTTCTCTTGTTGGTTCTGGTTCTGCCCCCGGTGAATGAGAAATGAACAAGTTAGAAATAAACGTATGCTCTTGCATGCTAGCCATGTTCCAGTCTGCGCCTAGGAGTCTCAATGGCCGTTTCAGAATGAGCATGTACCAACCTTCCCTCTCAGTGTTGATGGAGATGTCACTTCACCATCCTAAGCTCATTCCCCTGTTGTTCAAAGACTGGGTTTTTCAACTGCTTATCACCTTTGTCTAACTTTCTCAGAATTGTTAAAACACCATTTGAGCAGGATGCTGTAGCCTAATCTGGTTCTCCTTTTTATTTTATTTTTAAAAGAGGCTGCCTCATATAAGGTTGGTTCCTCTTAGGCTGGTAGTCAACCAAAAAAGCTCTCCAATCATTTTTTTTTGAGTTGGGGTCTTACTCTGTCACCCAGGCTGGAGTGAAGTGGCCTTGATCATAGCTCACAGCCTCGACCTCCTGAGCACTGGCGATCCTTCCACCTCAGCCTCCCAAGTAGCTGAGACTAGAGATGTGCACCACCACACCCAGCTAATTTATTTATTGATTTATATTTTTTTGTAGAGACAAGGTCTTGCTATGTTGCTTAGACTAATCTTGAACTCCTGGGTTCAAATGATCCTTCCACTTTAGCCTTCTAAAGTGCTGGGATTACAGGTCACTGTGCCTGACCCCTCTAATCATTTTTTCACTTTAACTGTCACTTCTCCTGGTTTCTCCCATTTTCCCAGGAATTCTGTCATCAGACCAGGACTAGAATGAGAATAAATGCTCAGAGGTCCGTTTTTGGCCCCTAAGGATCTTCTGAGAGTAAAATGGTGCCTGGAGAGTGACCTGTGGCTATGTCTGAGGTAGTCCTGGGGTTAGCTTGAGCCCTGACTTCCTGCTGGACTGGCTGTGGAAGACAGGTCAAACAGCTTTATTCAGGGGCTGGGGGGACTTTCACTCACCTAGTACCTGTCCCTTTCTTGCTTGGGGATGGGGCCAAACCATAGGTATAGGGAAGTGCCATTCCTGACAGACTCAGAAGTTCACGTCACTTGGACCTGGCCTGGCAACAGGTAGGTCCATGCAGACAGCTATTCTGACTGACTCCCTGGTATGAGGAGTGAGGTCACAGAGGGGACTGAAAAGGCTGGCTGCAGCCCTTCTTGTTCTGTGCCTCAGTGGGTTATTCTTCATGTACATATACATTAAAAGAGGGTAGAATCATTTATTGATTTTGGGTGAATCTTCCTAAATTGACATGCCCAGTATGAGGACTCTCTTAGGTCACAAGAGATTAGTTTAAGTGAGAAAGAAAACATAGTGACTCACTTGCTGGGAAAAGACAAGCGCAGAGTGGGCTTCAGGCTTGACTAGATCCAGGGACCTGAAAAAGTCATCAGGACTTGTCTCTGAGTCCAACTGCTCTGATTGGCCTCATTTGCTTCTGTAAGAGATTGGTTCTCTCCAGGCAGTGGCAGCCATGGTGCTAGAAGCCTTGGTGTTCTAGTCCTAAAATATTCAGTCCAAAAGGAATGAAGAGCACCTCTCTTTTAGAATCAATATACCAAATCCCAGGGAAGGACTCTGCTTGGCGTGACATGAGTCACATGTCTATCCCTGGGCCAATGGCTTTTAGGCAGGAAGATGGGATAGATTGATTGACCAGGCCTAGGTCATATGTCTTTTCCAGTGGTAAACTAGTTCACAGGCAGCTAGGGGCAAGAACCAGTATACCCAGTCCTCAGGGGACAGGCAATGGCCAGTCAGGAGTGGAAGCAAAGTTGTCTTCTCTTGGTCTACCTGGCACCTCATGTTGTTTTTCCCCCGCCTACCTTCTGATTCTCCTGCTTCCCTTTGAATATCAGCTTCGCCCCCCACCCTTCTCAGCTGTATGTACAGTGGCTCAGAATGGCTGGTATAGTGCCAAACACTATGTGACTTTCAAAAGCTCAGCACCACCTGTGGCTGAGTTCAGATTTTCAAGGAGGAGAGAATGTGATTGGGCGCAGGGATAGCTTTAAACACTGGACAAATCTGCTGTGGCCAAGGGTAGGGCTATGTAGTCCAAACTTGGCTGCTGAGGCCTTTCTTTTCAGCAGACCTGGAAGAAGCAATTCCTTGTAAAAGGGGGCTGTGGGTGGGGCAGGCATTTCAGAACAAGACATCATGTGGGTCCCAGGTGACCCAGAGAACAGTAAAGCATGGCACCATCCTGTCTTCACTAGCTTCAAGTCTAGCAGGGCAGGGAAGATGTTCATTTGGGCCAGAGGTCATAGGACACTGAAGAAGGTCAAGGTAATTGTGGGACAGGACACATGTAACAAGCACCCTGGAGTGAATGGAAAGGAGCTGGCCTTTCCAGGTGGACAGGAAGGAAAGGACACGATACTCAACAGTGTGGAGAAGACACTGCCTCAGCAGATGTCCTTTTCTTCACACTTGAGTTGGCCCTGCTGAACCAGTATGCAAATACATTTGAAGTGTCTTGTCCATTATTGAGCCTTTTCTCATAACACTGACCCTTCTATCTCCTCCCCCAGGTTCCTGCTAGACTCCTCATAACACCCTCTGTCCTTGGATGACCACAGAATGGCCCACCTCTCCTCCATGCACCATCTCTGGATGTGTGGGTGTGTCTGTGTGTGTAGGTCGTAGGGAGTGTTTCATTACTTTTTAGAAAGTCAAGACATTTCTTCTCTCCTCAAAGCCAAGAATGGGGGAAAAAAAGCTCTAATAATAAAAGGAGGTAAACTAGCCCTTTGCATTTGGAAAACATAAAGAGATCTGTAAGAGCCCCAAGATAGAGACTTCCATTCCCATGTTATGGTCCAGGAAAGTTTTGGACTTGCATAAATTCTCAGGACTGGGACTAGAACTCTGCGGCTTCTGACTGCCAGTCTAGAGTTCTTCCATGAGCCCTCAGTGGTCACTGGGGAGTGGGCCTGTTAAGGACTGTGTGTGATAGGGGTGGGGGAAGGCCCCACCTTCACAGGGAAGAAGTAGAGGCTCAGCCCGGAATGTACCACCCAAACCAAAACCGGAAGATTTGGAGGATCCAGAGAGTAGCCAAGAGGTCATAACATCTCCTTAGGGAAGGGGTGAAGGTCCATCCAATACGCCTTATCTGTGCAGATCTCATTTCCTGGTGGAGGAAAAGGAAGAGATCTTTGTGCTTCTCTGCTGTTTCTTCCCTTGCAGACAGACCAGAAATCAGATCCCAGTCAGATAAGTGTGGCTGAAAAGAAAGAGGCTGAGGCCGAGGCAGAGGCTGGTACAAAGAAAAGGGTCTCTTGCCAAAGTCATACAGGAAGACACCCCAAGAAACCCTCCCTCCTTTAGGGGGTCCGTGTGGGGTTCATGTTTCCCAAGTTCCTGACGTTCTATCATATTTTCAAATGAGGTTTTATACACAGTGATTGTATTATTATATATATTATACATACATATATATATATATATATATATATACATGCTTTTTGCATGGGTTAAAAGCCTCCGATTGCTAACTATAAACTTAAAGACTTCACATTTTTCACTCTGATGTGGCGTCTCTTCATTGCGCCCCACGCGGGCAGCCTCACAAAAGGGACGGGGGCCCAAACCTCACTTGACCTCTGAGAGGCCCCGGGGGCAGTCACCAGAGGGCAGGGGACAGAGAGGAGGGGGAGGAGAGCGAGGAGAAGCAAGGGAAAGGCGGGGAGAGGAGGGGCCGTGGGGCGTCCGGGGAGAAAGAAAGAGGGGAGACCCGAGAGAGGAAGGGG
>NW_007255412.1:1009706-1090907 GCF_000164805.1 Carlito syrichta | reverse complement strand
GGGGCGCCCAGGCCCCTCTCCCTGCAGCCCCACCCTGCTCCTCCGGGCTGGCGGTGGCGTCTCCCAAAGTTGTGCTGCGAACCCAGAGGTCGGGGCGGGGGGTGGGGGGGGGAGCAAAACTTGCAACCGTCCAGGGCCGGGGTGGGGTGGAGGGGTGGGGGGTGGGGAGGGAGAGCCGGAGAGTATCGGAGCTTTGTTTCCTTTCCCAGGCCGTGACATGATTAATCGTTTTCTTCTGATCTAATTTTGGAACATGAAAAACAGCACATTTGTCTTGAAGAAAAATGATGTGCCGAACTGCGCAGATGGAAATTTCGAGCAATGAGAAAGATTAAAGTGAAACCCCACTCCTTAGACCTAATCATGAGTTGTAGATTATTCTGTCGGCCCAGCCAGATGGTAGCTCTGATTCCACAGCCCCTTCTTATATTAATGAATACTAGACTGTTATATTTGACTTAGGTAAGTGAAATGTCTATCAGAGCTAATGGACTGCCAGCCAGCATAACACATGTTGTACCGCTAAGGGTCCTTGCTGCATTTTTCATGTTTTATACTAATGTAGAACATTTTGTTTCCTACTGTTTTTCATCATTGTCACTGTTTGCTAAATATTTTCACATGGAAAGGGGGAGAGAGAGAGAGAGAGACAAAGTCAGGAGGAAAACGAACCCCCCTCCAAACTTGTGTCCAAAGCTAATTTCCTCCCGTTGGGCTTGGCTATAACTCTACAAGTAAAACAGTCACCCCGAGCGATACGTACAGGAACTCAATAGTAACGTGATTAAGTTCCTAGTCAACAAGACTACACTCGACTGTATGTTAACAAACCTAATTATAGCCCTGTGGTGATAAATTGGGTCGAGGTCCTTGCTGCACATCTTTGAGGTCATGTCTGGAAGAGCAGCTTGACCCTCTTGTCCCAGGAGAGAGAACTGTCCCAGAGAGGAGTCCCAGGCTCAGTGTGGTGGAGGGACTGCTCCTTCCTGACCCAGTTGTCCAGCCACTGGAGAGGTTAGGCAGATGCCAGAAAGAGTTTCAGAGCAGAAGGTCAGAGGCATGAGTAACTCCCGCTCTCCTGGAGGGGACTGGAAGACCAGTGGCTTCTGAGCCACTGGCTCCCTCCAGGTTGTGAGCAGCATGTGGATGCCTGAGACGGGAGCATGGTATTTCCAGTTCATTGGCATTATGCAGGCCTTGGAGGCTGGCTCACCCCTTTGGGCCCAGTAGAGGATGGCTCAGATAGTCCCCTTCCTCCAGACTTCTCGTCTGTAACTGATGAAGCCCCAAATAACTTGTTCAAGAGGAAATTCTGAGTAACTTTTTTTTTTCTGAGTCAGGGTCTCACTCTGTTGTCTAGGCTGGAGGGCAGTGGCACGATCACGGTTCACTGCAACCTCAACCTCCTAGGCTCAGGTAATCCTACAGTCTCAGCTTCCTGAGCAGCTGGGACTACAAGTGCGTGCTACCACCCCAGCTAATTTTTTGATGTTTTTGAAGAGATGAGGTCTCCTTATGTTGCCCAGGCTGGTCTCAAAATCTTGGGCTGAAGTGATCCTCCTGCCTTGGCCTTCCAAAATGCTGAGATTACAGGCGTGAGTCACCACTCCTGCCCCCTGAGTAATTTCTTTGTGAAGGACCCAAGCCTGGGTGGGGATGGCATCCTAGAGAAGAAAGAGTCATCAGCACAGAAAGGGAAGGCTGTTTAGGGACAGATAAGATGGAAGGGATTGAGGGACATCTTTAAGGAGCGATATCTTGAGAGAAAAATGTAAAGAAATCCATAGGCAGAGAAGAGAGATCTAGACGTGAAAACAAGAGGGAGAGAGGGGGTGGAGGAGGGAGAAGGGGAGGGAAGAATGCAGAGAAAAAGACAGACACAGAGGAGAGGAAATGTAGATGACTCATGGACTCAGAGGAGAAACCTGCCTTGCCCCAGCCAAAGCAAGTTTCCTAAAGAGCAAAACGTGACCCCAGCTTAAAATTCCCTCCTGGCTGTGATTCCTGCAGGAGTCAGTTCAAATGTCTTGGCTGGAAATAGGTGACCCTCTCCATCTACTCTCAGCTTTTCTTTTCTCTCTGGCCTCACCTCTCACATGTTCCCAACTGTGAACCCTCCCCTTCTGCCACATGAGCCTGTTTAGGGTCCTGAAGAATTCCAGTCTCTTTCAGAACAGTGTGATTGGTCTGCGTTTAGTTTTGTCTATTCCCACTCCCCTGCATTCTTTCTCTGACAAACTCCTACTCATCCTTCAAGACCCAGCTCCCATGTCTCCTCCTCTACAACACTTTCCTGATATCCACCAGGAGGCATTATTCATCCTCTACCCACCACCATGGTGTTTTTTCCCATATCCCTGTGAAATATAGAAATGTTGGCCAGGTTGCGATAAAAAAAAGTCTGTTTTTACAAGTTTCTCCCTCTATACCTCCCTTCCTTTATAATGACTCCTTTATTCATTTGTTTCTCATTCAAGAGATGTACGTTGAGAACCTACTGTATGACAGGAATTGTTCTAGGCACTAGGGATTTAGCAACGCATAAAATCGCCTGCCCTGCTGGAGGTGACATTTTGGTGGCTGTATCTGTGGATGTATTAGTAAGGATCTTTTATAGTAAGAAGTATATGCTCAGGCTAGTTCTAGTAATGGATATTATTGTAAAGTGGTAGCAATAAGGACGGTAGAAATCTCACAGAGACCCAAGAACAACTGTATAGCTGAGCTATCAGCTTCTGTTACTCGTTAACTGGCTCATTCATGGCCCCTCCTGGTCCCTCATGCCATTTAAAACACTTTTTATTGTGGTATGAAATACATACAGAAAAGTGCAAGTATCATAAGAGTACAGCTCAATGAATTTTCACAAACTGTATCCCATAAAGAGATGGAGAAACAGAACATTCAGCATCCCAGTACCTTCCATCCTACCCCCCTTTTTTTTTTCCATTTTTAAGATAAATTCATACTTCATCTTTTCCCTTACTATTTACTGTGACATTTTGGTTTCTGTTCTCAGTGAGTTCATTTTAAAAATAGCTTTATTGAGGTAAAACCTACATACCATAAAATCATCCACTGTAAATGAACAATCCAATGATTTTTAGTAAATTTATAAAGTGTAACCATGACCACAATCCAGTTTTAGAACATTTCCCCAATCCCCCCAAAATTCTCCTGAGCCCATTTTCAGTCAGTACCCAGTTTTAGCCTCAGTCCCAGCCCCAGACAACCAGGTTTTACATTTAGGTCTGTGGTCCATTTTTTTAAATGTGGGCAACTTTGTAGAGATATTACTCATGTACCATAAAGCCTATATGTTGCAAAGGCAAAATTTTTAGTATATTTAGAAAGTTGTGCAAATATCTCCCCTAATTGCAAAACATTTCCTCACCAAAAAGTGCATAGCTATTTACAGTCACTCTCCATTTCTCCTCCCTTCAGTCCCCAGAAATCACTAATCTACTTTGTGTCTCTAGAGATGTGTCTATTTTAGACATTCTACATAAATGGAGTCTTACATATGTGGCTTTTTGTGTCTGGCTTCTAAAAACCTAGCATGTTTTTAAAAATTTATACATGTTGTATAGCATGTATGAGTACTCTATTCCTTTTTATGGCCAAATAATGTTTCATCGTATGGATTTACAACATTTTGTTCACCCATTCCTAAACTGGTGGGCATTTCGGTTATTTCTACTTTTTGGCTCTGATAATAATGCTGCTAAGAATATTTGTGTACAAGTTTTTGTGTAGACATATTTTCAGTTCTCTTGGGCATGTACACAGGAGTGGGATTGTCGGGTCATGTGCTAACCCTGTGTTTAACTTTTTGACTGTGATCTATTTAGAGTTAATTTTTGTGTATGGTAAAAGGTAAGAGTTTAAGTGGGGGTTTTTTTTGCATATGAATATCCCATTGATCCCCCATAACTTTTAAAAAACATTATGAAATGGCATTGGATTTTATCAAATGCTTTTTCTGCATTAACTGAGTGAGCTATTGAAATCTTCAATTATAACTATTGCATCATCTATTTCTCCTTTCAATTCCATCAGTTTTTGCTTTATGTATTTTGGGGCTCTGTTGTTAGGTGCTCATATACTTATAATTGTTACTTCTAATATATTTTTGCCATTTAATCATTACAAAATATCCTTTTTTAAAAAACAGAGACTAGGCCTCAGTATATTGCTTGGCCGGAAATGTCCTTTTTTGGTCTCTAATAACATTTCTTGTTTTAAAGTCTGTTTTGTTTGATAGTAATATAGCCTCTTCAGTCCTCTTATGGTTACTGTTTGCTTGAAAGATCTTTTTCCATCTTTTTTTTTTTTTTTGAGTTGGAGTCTCACTCTGTCGCCCAGACTGGAGTGCAGTGGCCGCTCCCGGCCACCGCAGCCTCGCCTGCTGGGCTCCAGCGATCCTTCCGCCTCGGCCTTCCGAGTAGCCAGAATTACAGGCATGCGCTACCACACCCAGCTGATTTTTTTTGATTTATTGTAGAGATGAGGTCTTGCTGTATTTTGTCTGTTTTCAAGTTCATCTTTCCAGCTACTAATATGTGTCATTATTCATTAAATCAGGCCCAGCGAGACTCCCATTTAGTACACTTGTTGATTAGTGAAAATATTGTGATCTCCAAACGTACAGTAGAAGCTCTCTTAGTCAACCATTCTCTCTGTAAAACATATGGGTTGACGCCTTCAGTACAACAAACACTAGCAATTGGTTCACTGTTCTCAACACATCCACCAGTTGTGCTGTATGCTTACCACAAATTAGTTGTGTGTGCTCCCAAACCTGCTTATGACAGTTGTGCTTGTAATTTTAATAATGTATTTAAATATAATAAAAACCAATAAAATATAACCATAACAAGAAATAAATATTTCTTTGTTAATGAATTAGAATGTTTTGGAAAGCCTTGATAAAAACAAGTAGTAAAAATGTTATTTTGAGCCGGGCTCGGTGGCTCAGCCTGTAATCCTGTGCATTGGGGAGGCTGAGGGGAGTGGATTGCCTGAGCCTGCGGGTTTGAGACCCGCCTGGGCAGCGAGACCTCATCTCTACAATAAATTAAAAAAATCAGCTGGGCATGGTAGCGCATGCCTGCAATTCCGGCTACTTGGAAGGCTGAGGCGGAAGAATCGCCGGAGCCCAGCAGGTCGAGGCTGCGGTGGCCGGGAGCGGCCACTGCACTCCAGTCTGGGCGACAGAGTGAGACTCCAACTCAAAAAAAAACCAACAACACTGGAAAGGCTTCCTTCCTATGTTGTAACATAAATTGATGGACTTTTTAAAACTTAATTTTATTATAGAGATGTGGGGTACAAGTCAGGATTAGGTACATAAGCAGTCTATGTGCTGGTGAAGTTTGGACCTCCAACTGGTCTTCACTTCCCCTGGTTTAGGACCAGGTATGCTTTGTGTTGTTACATGTTCCGTGACTGCTACTCTTTCCCTTGTGCTAGTGTGATTAATGTTCAGGTCCCACTTACTAGTGAAAACATACAGTATTCAGTTCTTTGTTTCTGTGATAGATCACTAAGTATGATGGTCTCCAACGCCATCCAATTTATTGTGAAGTCCATGATTTCGTCCTTCTTTATGGTTATTTAATACTCCATCGTGTATATGTACCACATTTTCTTTATCTAGTTCACTTTCAATGGGCAGTAGCATTGGTTCCATGTTCTTGCTATTGTGAATAGTGCAGCAATAAATATGCATGTGCAGGTGTCTTTTTCGTAGAATAGTTTATGTTCCTCCAGGTATATTTCCAGAAGGGCAATTGATGGATTGTATGGGAAGTCAGTTTCTAGTTATTTTAGAAGTGAATTAATGGACTTTTTGATAAACCAACCAAATACAAGTCCTGCTTATGTGGAATAAAAGGCTACTACTGTGTAAAGCACCATTTCATTTATTTTTTATTTTATTTTTTTTTGAGTTGGAGTCTCACTCTGTCGCCCAGGCTGGAGTCCGGTGGCACGCTCACAACCACCGCAGCCTCAACCTGTTGGACTCAGTTGATCCTTCTGCCTCAGCCTTCCAAGTAGCTGAAACTACAGGCACGTGCCACCACGCCCAGCTAATGTTTTGATTTATTGTAGAGAGGAGGTCTTCCCAAGTTGCCCAGACTAGTCTCAAACCTGTGGGCTCAGGCAATCCTCTCACCTTGGCCTCCCAAAGTGCTGGGATTATAGGCATGAGCCACCACGCCTGGCAGCACCATTTCATTTAAAAATATTTTTATGCATGCTGTTTGTCAAATAGGAAGTGTAAAATACTGTTAAGATCACATCATGATTACATTATAATTTCTTCTTTTATTTTTAAAATTTGTTTATTTATTTACTTTTGAGTCAGAGTCCCACTTCATCACCCAGACTGGAGTGCAATGGCACGCTCATGGCCACCCCAGCGTCGAACTGCTGGGCTCTGGCGATCCTTCTGCCTCAGCTTTCCAAGTAGCCGGAACTACAGGTGCTTGCTACCACACCTGGCTAATTTTTTGATTTATTGTAGAGATGAGGTCTCGTCAAGTTGTCCAGGCTGTTCTCAAACCCATGGGCTCAGGCAGTCCCCTCACCTTAGCTTCCCATATTTTAAAGTATATGATTTAATTTCAAAATATTTGGGAGATTAACTGGTTATCTTTTTTTAAAAAAAACTTTTATATTTTGGTAAAATATACCTAGCATAAAATTTACTCTGTAAATCATTTTAAGTGTACTTACTGTTCAGCAGTGTTAAGTATTTATATTGTTATGCAGCCATCACCACCATCCATCTTCAGAACTCTTTTCATCTGGCAAATCTGAAACTCTGTACCCATTAAACAATAATTCCCCAAAATCCCCTCCCCCTACCCTATGACAATCACCATTCTACCCTCTGTCTCTTTGAATTTGACTATTCTAGATACTTCTCAGAAGTGGAATCATACAGTATTTGTCTTCTTGTGACATTTTGTGTCTACTTGAGATTTATTTCACTTAGTATAATATACTCAAGTTTCATCCATGTTGTAACACATATCAGAATTTTTTCCTTTTTAGGATTGGAAAATATTCCCTCATATGTATATGCCACATTTTGTTTATCCATTAATGGACAGTTGGATTGCTTCTATGTTGCAGCAATTGTGAACAATGCTGCTATCAATATGGGTGTACAAATATCTCTTTCAGACCCTCCTTTTAATTCTTTTGGGCATTTACCTAGAAGTGAAATTGTTAGATGATGTGGTAATTTTATTTATGATTTTTTGAGGAACTGCCATAATGTTTTCAACAGTGGTTGTACCATTTTACTTTTCCACCAACAGTGCACAATATTTCAATTTCTCTACATCCTTGCCAACAGCTTTTATTTATTTATTTATACTAGCCGTCCTAACGGACGTTAGATTGTATCTTATTGTGGTTTTGATTTGCACTTGCCTAATGATTAGTCATGTTGAGCATCTTTTCATGTGCTTATTGACCATTTGCTATCCTTCTTTGTAGAAGTGTCTATTCAAGTTCTTTGTTCATTTTTAAATTGTGTTCTTTGATTTTTTTTATTGTTGAGTTTTAGTAGTTCTCTCTATATCCTGGATATTAACCTTTTATATGATATGTAATTTGTAAATATTTTCTCCCATTCTGTAGATTGTCTTTTTATTTGTTGATAGTGTCTTTTGATGACCAAAAGTTTTAAATTTTTATGAATTCCAATTTGTGTACAGGCATATCTTGTTTTACCACATTTTGCTTTATTATGCTTTGAAGATATTGTGGTTTTTTGTTTGTTTGCTTGTTTCACAAATCAAAGGTTTGTGGCAAACCTTCCATTGAGCAAAATCTATCAGTGACTGCATATACTCACTACATGTCTCTGTGTCACAATTTGGCAATTCTTAACAATATTTCAAACTTTTAAATTATTATTGTATCTGTTATGATGATCTGTGATCAATGATCTTTAACAAACTATTATAATTGTTTTGGGACCCCACAAACCAAGCCCATATAATACAGCAAATTAATCAATAAACATTGTGTGTGTTCTAGCTGCTCCACTGTCCAACCACTCCCCCATTTATCTTCCTCTCCTTGGATCTCTCTATTTCCTATGACACAATATTGAAATTAGGTCAATTAATAGCTTTACAATGGCCTCTAAGTGTTCAAGTAAGATGAAGAGTCACACGTGTCTCACTTCAAATAGAAAGCTAGAAGTGATTAAGCTTAGTGAGGAAGATATGTTGTAGGTTGAGATAGGCCAAAAGTTAGGCCTCTTGCACCAAACTGTTGACCACATTGTGAATGCAAAGGAAAAGTTCTTGAAAGAATAAAAATGCTACTCCAGTGAACACGTAAATGATAAGAAAGTGAAACATCCTATTGCTGATCTGGAGAAAGTTTTAGTAATCTGGATATATCAAACCAGTTATGCCATTTTTTTTTTTTTTTTGCCTTAAGGCAAAGTCTTAAGAGTAAGGTCATAACTTTGTTCAATTCTATGAAAGCTGAGAGAGGTTAGAAAGTTGCAGAAAAAAGCTTAAAGCTAGCAGAGATTGGCTCATGAGGTTTAAGGAAAAAAAGCAATCCTCATTACATAAAAGTACAAGGTGAAGCAGCAAGTACTGAACTAGAAGCTGCAGAAAGTTGTCCAGAAGATAAAGCTAAGATCATTGACAAAGGTGGCTACACTAAACAACATACTTAAATGTAGATTAAACAGCCTTCTATTGGAAGAAGATGCCATCTAGGACTTTCATAGTGAGAGAGGAGAAGCCAATGCCTGACTTCAAAGCTTCATGGAACAGGCTGACTCTCTTGTTAGGGACTAATGCAACTGGTAACTTGAAGTTGAAGCCAATGCTCATTTATCATTCTGAAAATACTAGGGCCCTTAGTAATTATGGTAAATCTCCTCTGTCTGTGCCCTATCAATGGAACAGCAAAGCTTAGATGACAGCATATCTACTTATAGCATGACTTACTGAATATTTAAAACCCACTGTTGAGACCTACCATCAGAAAAAAATTCCTTTCAAAATATTATTGCCCACTGTCAATCAACTGGTTACCGAACAGCTCTGATAAAGATGTACAAGGAGATGAACATTGTTTCCATGCCTGCTAACACAGTCACTCTGCAGCCCATGGATCAAGAAGTAAATTTTGACATTCAAGTCTTATTATTCAAGAAATATATTTCATAAGGCTATAGCTGCTATAAATAGTGATTTCTCTCATGGATCTGGGCAAAATAAATCGAACACCTTCTGGAAAGAGTTCACTATTCTAGATGCCATCAGGAACATTTGTGATTCATGGGAAGAGCTCAAAATATTAACACTAACAGGAGTTTGGAAGAAGTTGATTCCAAACCTCATCCCATAGATGAGGGGCTTAAGACATCAGTGAAGGAAGTAACTGCAAATATGTCAGAAATAGCCAGAGAACTAGAATTAGAAGTGGAGCCTACATATGTGATTGAATTGCTGCAATCTCATGATAAAGCTTGAATAAATGAGGAGTTGCTTCTTATGCATGAGCACAGAAAGAGTTTGTTCATTTGTTTGTTTTAGATGAAATCTACTCCTGGTGAAGATGTTGGGAACATTGTTGAAATGGCAACAAAAGATTTAGAATAGTTCATAAACTTAGTTAATAAAGCAGCGGCAGAGTTTGAGAGAATTGACCCCAATTTCAAAAGAAGTTCTACTCCTGGTAAAATGCTCTTAAACAATATTTCATGCTACAGAGAACTCTTTTTATGAGAGGAAGAACCAACCAATGTGGCAAACTTCATTGTTGTCTTATTTTAAGAATTTGCCACAGCTACCTCAACCTTCAGAAGCTACCACCCTGATCAGTCAGTATCCATCCACACTGAGGCAAGACCCTCCACCAGCAAAAAGATTACAGTATAACTTTCTGAAGGCTTAGATGATTGTTAGCATTTTTTTTAGCAATAAAATATTTATAAAATTAAGGTATGTACATGTTTTAGTCATAATGCTATTGCACACATAGACTATAGCATAATCTATTATACAATATACTATATAAATATAGTATAAAGATAACTGTGATATGCACTTGGAAACAAAAAATTCACGCGATTCACTTTATTGAAATATTTGCTTTACTTCAGTTATCTGGAACTGAACCTGCACTGCCTCTGAGGAATGCCTGTATTTTAAATTTTGTTGCCTATGACTTTAGTGTCATATTCAAGAAATCATTGCCAGATACAATGTTGTGAAGGTTTTGTCCTATGATCATCCTCTAAAAGTTTTATAGCTTTAATTCTTTAATTAAATAATTAAATTATTTAATTTAATATTCTTTAATTAAAGAATTTCTTAATTCTTTAATTAAAGACTTAAGTCTTTAATCTATTTTGAGTTAATTTTTGTATATGATGTCAGATAAGGTACTGATTATCTTGTTATTTATTTCTAGTTAATTCTACCCTGGTCAAAAGATGCATTCCACATGATTTTTGTACTTTGAAATTTATTGAGAGGTGCTTTTAGCTCATCTTTAAAATAAAATAAATTCTGAAATTTTGAATAAAGTGCTCTACCATATGTCAATTATATCAAGGGTATTGTGTTCCTCAGATCTATATGCTAGAATTTCCACTTAAAGGACGATAAAAGGCCAGGCTTGGTGGTTCAAGCCTGTAATCCCAACACTTTGGGAGGCCGAAGTGAGAGGATTGCCTGAGCCCATGGATTCGAGACCAGCCTGGACAATAGAGATCTCATCTCTACAATAAAATTAAAAAATTACCCGGGTATGGTAGCACATGCCTGTAGTTCCAGCTACTTGGAAGGCTGAGGTGGAAAGGATCATCTGAACCCAGCAGGTTGAAGCTGAAGTGGCCATGAGTGTGCCACAGTATGCTTTTCTCTACTTCTAAGTACAGTTTAAAAAATCCATAGTCATTATACAGCAAAAAAAAAAAAAAAAATAAATAAATAAATAAAATTAGAGACTCTAAAAGGTGGATAGAAGAAGACACACAAGGGACTTTTGGGACCTGAGAAACAGCATGGTGAGTTTTCCGAGTATACTTTTCATTTCATATATTCCAGACTTAGAGCTAAAGAAGCTACAAACCCAGAAATGCCAATAAGTATAGATGAAAAACAAAATAAAACAAAACCTCAACAAAAGTCTGCTCTTTCCAGTCAAAGGACCAGGACAAGGGGAGTCTAACAAGACATAAGACTAGACAATCACCATAGAAAACACTGTGGCTCCACACCCAACAGCAAAGGCCAAACAGGGAGCTTATATTTAACCCTTGCAAGTCTGTAATAAAGTGTTAAAAAACCCCACCAGAATGATATCAGAGAATGCTAAGTAGGGAGCAAGGACTTTCATTCTTATCAGTTAGTAACGCAATATCCTCCAGCAGTGTAGTGGAGATCATGTGAGACACTGGAAGTCATCCCCCCCCCCCCAGCAATAACAAGGCGCTCTCCCTTTCAGGTATCAATGGTGTCTTAATGGAGAAACTTAACTATTAACTACACCTGGCAATAATGAGATGGTGTTCCTTTTTCCTCCTACTAGAGCAGTGTCCAAAAAAATCCAATTAAAACAGAGGGTTTAAAAAGATCCACTCTTATAACATGATAGGAAAATGTTCAGGTTTTAATACAAAACCAAAATATCTTATTGAAAACCAGAAAAATGTCAAACTGAATTAAAAAAAAAAAACAGTTAATGAATATCAACAGCAAGAAGTAGAGATGCTAAAATTATCTGACAGAGTTGAAAGCAGCCAGGATAAAAATCCTTCAAAAAGCAATTACAGACATTACTGAAATAAATAAAAAATAAAAAGTCTCAACCAAGAAATAGAAGATAAAAGGAAAACAAACAGGAATACTACAACTAAAAAATACAATAACTAAAATAAAAAGTTGAGGGGATGAATCAACAGTGGAATGGGGGCCAGAAGAAAGAATCAGCAAACTGCAATTTAGAAATATGGAGATAACTCTATCTGAATAGCAGAAAGAAAATAGACATAAAAAAGAGCAGAGCTTCAGGGACATGAGGGGCTCTAACTAAAGATATAGCAGTCGGGATATCAGAGTCCAGGAAGAAGAAGAGAACGCTTTTCCAGGAAGAAGAAAAGAGTGAGGCTAAAAACATATGAAAAGAAATCATGGTGGAAACTTTTTCAAATTTGTCAATAGATGTAAACCTATAATTCAAGAAGCTTGGTGAACTCCAAAAGGATAAACACAAAGAAATCCATACTAAGATATGTGATAATTAAACTACTGAAAACTAAAGATGATGAAAAAAATCTTGAAAGCAGACAGATAAAGATATAACCTTACCTACAGAAGACAAATTTTAAATAATGGTTGGTTTTTCATCAGAAACCATGGAGGTAGAGCAATGTTAGCAGGCTGGCAGAATAAGGGTTTTTTGCACTAATCTCCTGGAGAAGTATCGATTTTGACAACTGTCCATGAATGAGACTACTTTTTGTGGAAGTCCAGGAATCCAGTGAAGTCCAAGCACACCATTGAGCAACAAATCCAAGAACAGAGTCACTCATGAGGGTAAGAAGAACAGTTTCACTTTACCTATGTCATTCCTCCATAAGGTGGCACAGATCAGTGACAAGAGAGAGCCCCTATGACTGTGATTTTTCCAGCAGGAGAAAGTGAGAGTGTAGTGAGCGAACACCTGTTTTTTTGGCATGTGGAATGCTGCCCGAGAGGCCCACTTGTTTCTTTCTCAACCAAGAGTACTGAGGTCATCAGTCCAGCTAAGTGGTTGGCAGGGGCTGGGTGCGGTAAAGACAGTCTGTGAACTCTACTAAACACTCTGTGGATCTCATCAGGAAGCCTCCCCTGAGCTCACTTGAAATGCCTTGCTTGTGGTCCCCAATAGGCTTACAGGCACCCCAAATGCTCTGCAATGTCCTTACCATGCTGACTTCCTGAGCATGCCCCTGCAGATACAGGTGCAAGTATCTCACGTAGACAGCCAATTCAAATCTGTAAGGTTGGGAGAAAGCACACAAACCTGAACATTTCAGAGCACTGACCTAGGAGAACAAAAAAGAGACTCTCAAAACTTGGGCTTGCTTCACAGGATATAGAGAAGGTATACAATCTCAAGAATCTCCCTACTCCCAAGAAGGAACAAGAGGTGTGGAGCAAATACATATAGAAAAGGCCTGAGAGAGCCTCAGGATACCTGTGATACTGGTTGAAGGGGTTTCTTTCCCAAAGCCAGTCCACAAAGAGTAGAGGAGGTGACTACTTCTTCAAAATGTAAAGATAACAATGCAAGACTTAAAAGAACATGAAAAACTAAGAAAGCATGACGCTACCAAAAGAGCACAGTAATATTCCAGTAACTGACTCCAGAGAAATGGAGATGTGTGAATTGCGTGACAAATAATATAAAATAATCGTTTTAAGGAAGCTCAGTGGACTACAAGAAAACACAGACAACTCAATGAAATCAGAAACAAAATTAAAAGTTCAGTAAAGATGTAGAAATAATTAAATGAATCAAACAGAAATTCTGAGACTGAAGAATGCAATGAGAGAAATGAGAAGTGTAATAGAGATCATCAACAACAGATGTTATCAAGCAGAATAAAGAATCTGTGACCTTGAAAACTGGTAATTTGAAAATATCTAGTGAAAGGAAAAAAAAAGAAAAGAAAATATACTGAAGGAAATAAATAAATAAAGGAAAAAGAAAAGAAAAGAAAATATACTGAAGGAAATGAGATGTTATCAAGGGAACTAACATTTGTATTATGGTAGTCAATAAGGAGAATATAGAGTGAAAGGTGCAGAAAATTTGTTTAATAAAATATGGCTGAAAACTTCCCAAATCTGGGGAGAGATATGGATGTCTACCAGTGAATTTCTCAGGAGAAACCTTGCAGGCCAAGAGAGAATGGAATAATATATTTAAAATTCTAAAAGAAAAAAAAATACTAGCCAAGAATACTTTTCCTGATAAAGCTGTATTTCAGAAATGAAGGAGAGATACAGACTTTCCCAGATAAACAAAAACTGAGGGAGTTTGTTACCATCAATCCTGTCTTACAAGAAATGCTAAAGGGAATTCTTCAAGATAAAATGAAAGAATGTATGTGAATAACATGGAAACATATGAAAGTGTAAAACTCATTGAAAAATGTAAGTATATAGTTGAATTCAGAATACTCTAATACTGTAATGATGATGTATACATCACTTTTAACTGTAGTATAGAGGCTAAAAGACAACAATATTAAAAATAGCTATAGCTGCAATATTTTGTTAAGGAATATAAATTTTATATTAGGGACTTAAATGTGACGGTGAGTCACGTGCAGAGTTTTTGTATGCAAATGAAGTTAAGTTGCTATCATCTTAACATATACTGTAATAGCTATAAGATGCCTTTTGTAAACCTCATAGCAACCAAAAATAAAAAACCTATAGTAGATACACAACAAAGAGGAAAAAATCAAAGCATACCACTACAGAAAATCATTGAATCACAAAGGAAGACAGAATAAGAGGAAGAAAGGAATAAGGAATCTACAAAACAGCAGAAAACAATGAATAGAATAGCAATAATAAGTCTTTACCTATCAATAATTACTTTAAGTGTAAACAAATTAAATTATTAAATTAAAAGACATAGAGGGACTGAATGGATGAAGAAAGAAGACTCAATGATATGCTGCCTACAAGAGACTCACTTCACCTTTAAGTATCACATAGATTGAAACTGAAGGGATGAAAAAGATATTCCATGCAAATAGAAGCTAGAAGATGGGGGGGGTAGTTATATTTATATCACACAAAATAGACTTTCTGTCAAAATGTATCAAGAAGCAAAGAAGATCATTATATAATGATAAATGATCAATTTATTATGAGGATATTGTAAATATATATGCAACCAACACTGGAGTAACTGAATTTATAAAGTAAACATTAATAGATCTAAAGGGAGAAATAGCAATACAATAATACAGTGAACTTTGATATTCCACTTTGAACAATGGATAGATGAACCAGACAGAAAATCAATAAGAAACATTAGACTTGAATTACATTTTAGACAAATAAACCTAACAGTAATATACAGAACATTCCATCCAGCAGCAGAAGAATACACATTCTTCTCAAGTACATATGGAGCATTCTCCAGGATAGATCATATATTAGGCCACAAAACAAATCTTAACAAATTTAAGAAGATAAGAGTCATATAAGACATTTTTTATTATCACAGTGTTATGAAAGTAGAAATCTGTAACAGGAAAAAATTGAAAAATTCACAAAAATGTAGAAATTAAGTAACATATTCCTCAACAACCAATGGATCAAAGAAGGAATCAAAAGGGGAATTTAAAATATCTTGAGACAAATGAAAATGGAAACATGACATACCAAAACTTGTGAAATGCAGCAAAAGTAGTTCTAAGAGAGAAGTTTTACAAATATGCACATAAATAAAAACTTCAAATAAACAACCTAATTTTTTTTGAGTTGGAGTCTCACTCTGTTGCCCAGGCTGGAGTGCAGTAGCACCCTCACGGCCACTGCAGCCTTGACCTGCTGGGCTCGGGTGATCCTTCCGCCTCAGCCTTCCAAGTAGCTGGAACCACAGGTGCACACTACCATGCTCGGCTAATTTTTTGAATTATTGTAGAGATGAAGTCTCACCTAGTTGCCGAGGCTGGTCTTGAACCCTTGAGCTCAGGCAATTCTCTCACTTGGCCTCCCAAAGTGCTGGTATTACAGATTTGAGCCACCAAGCCCACCCAACAACTTAATTTTATACCACAAGGAACTAGAAAAAGAAGAATTAACTAAGTCCAACATTAGTAAAATGAAGG
Source organism: Carlito syrichta (assembly GCF_000164805.1). NCBI lineage: Eukaryota > Metazoa > Chordata > Mammalia > Primates > Tarsiidae > Carlito > Carlito syrichta. The sequence goes on along the minus strand of NW_007255412.1, from coordinate 1,075,012 downwards.
AAATAACAAAGACCAGAGCAGAAATAAATAAAAAAGAGACCAGAAAAACAATAGAAAAGAGAAAACTAAGAGTTTGGTTTTAAGCCGGGTTCGGTGGCTCAACCTGTAATCCTGCGCCTTTGGGAGGCTGAGGTGAGTGGATTGCCTGAGCCCGCGGGTTCGAGACCCGCCTGGGCGGCGAGACCTCATCTCTACAATAAGCCAAAAAAAAATCAGCCGGGCGTGGTAGTGCATGCCTGTAATTCCGGCTACTTGGAAGGTTGAGGTGGAAGGATCGGAGCCCAGCAGGCGAGGCTGCGGTGGCCGGGAGCGGCCACTGCACTCCAGTCTGGGTGACAGAGTGAGACTCCAACTCAAAAAAAAAAAAAGAGTTTGGTTTTAGAAAAGGTAAACACAATTAGACTAAGAAAAAATAGAGATGATTCAAATAAATAAGAACATATATGGAAAAGGGAGATATTACAACTGATACTTCAGAAATACAAAAGATCATCAGAAACTATTATATTTGGGAAGACTAGGAAGGAGGAATACTTGAGGTCAGTAGTTTGAGACCAACTTGGGCAACTCTGTCTCTACTAAAAAGTAAACAAAAAGTTAGCTGGGCATGGTGGCTTGCACCTGTAGTACCAGCCACTCAGGAGGCTGAGGCATGAGGTTCACTTGAACCTAGGAGCTTGAAGTTACAGTAAACTGTGATGGCACCACTACACTCCAGCCTGGGTGACAGAGTTAGACCATGTCTCAAAAAAAAAAAAAGACAAACGGCCATAAGCAATGGTATTCCAACAAATTAGACAACCCAGAAAAAAACCAAACAAACCTGATAAATTCCTAGAAGCATATAAACTACCAAGACTAAATTGTGAAGAAATAGAAAATCTTAATGAAGAAAACAGGTAGGGAAAGCTCCATGACATTGATCTTGGCAATAATTTTTTGGCTAAGACAGCAAAAGCGCAGGTAACAAATGCAAAAATAAAGAAGTGAGACTATATCAAACTAAACTGTTTCTGTGAACAGCACAGAAACATTCACAAAATGAAAAGACAACCTACAGAATGAAAATACTAAAATCCTTGCAAACCATATACTCAATAAGGGGTTAATATCCAAAATGTGTTAAAAATTCATATACCTCGTTAGCAAAAAATCTCCAAATAAACTGATTTTAAAATGGGTCAGGGACCTGAATAGATATTTTTCCAAAGAAGTCATACAAATGTTCAAGAGCTATATGAAAATGTGCTCAGCATCACTAATCATTAGAGAAACGCAAATCAAAATCACAATGTGATATCACCTCACAATTGTTAGAATAGCTAGTATCAAAAGTCAAAAGACAAGTGTTAGTGAGGATGTGGAGAAAAGTAAATCCTTGTGTGCATTGTTGATGGGAATGTAAACTGGCTCAGTCATTATAGAAAATAGTATGGAGATTCCCAAAATCTTAAAAATAGAACTGTCACGTGATCCCGAAATCCCACTTCTAGGTATATAGCCAAAAGCAATAAAATCACTATTTTGAAGTGATATTGGCACTCCTATGTTTCTTGCAGCATTATTCACAATAGCACAGGTATAAAAACAACTTATATATCCGCTAATGAATGAATGAATGAATAAAATGTAGTATGTATACATATATGTATATGTGTGTATGTGTATATACATATATATATATATATATATAATGGAATATTATTCAGCCTTTAAAAAGAAGGAAACCTTGTCATTTGTGACAATATGGATGAATCTGGAGGACATTATGCTTAGTGAAATAAGCCAGACACAGCAGGACAAATACTGCATCATCTCACTTACATGTGGAATCTTAGAAAGTCTAACTGATAGAAGCAAAGAGTAGGGGTTAAGGGCTGGGTAAGATGTTTGAAATGTAAATCAAAGTTATAAACTTTCCATTACAAGATAAATAAGGTTGGAGTCCATTTTGTGCTGCTATAACAGAATACCTGAGACTGGGAAATTTATAAAAACCAGAAATTTATTTTCTCATAGTTCTAGAGACTGGGAAGAACAAGATTAAGATGCTAGCATCTTTCAAAGACCTTCTTGCTGTATCATCACATGATGGAAGGCATCATATGGCAGAAGGGCAGAGGGAGAAAGAGAAAAGGGAACTGAACTCACTACTCACTCTTTTGTAAGGGTGTTAATCCCACCCATGAGGGCAGAACATGGCCTAATCACTTCTTATATGTCTTACCTTTTAATAATGTTACAATATAAATTAAATTTCAAAGTGAATTTTAGAGGGTACAAACATTCAAACCATAGTAAATAAGTTCTGGAGACCTAATGTACACCATGATGACTACAGTTAATAATAATGTATTATATACTTGAAATTAAATTTGATAAGAGAGCAGATTTTATGTGTTCTTACTCCCCCCCCCCACAAAAAAGTAACTATGTGAGGTGATTGATATGATACCTAGCTAGATTGTGGTAATAATTTCACAATAGTATACATATATCAAAACATCATGTTGTATACTTTAAACTATACAATATTTATTTGTCAGTTATACCTCATAAAGCTGAGAAAGGAAAAAAAAGAAAAGAAATCGTGGTGGCCAAAAGGGAATGGCATAATATTCCCAAATGCTGTAAGTAAAAAACTATCAATGCAGAATCCTATTCTCAGTAAAACATCCTGAAATTAGGGGAAAAATATCAAAACAATCTGTGGTGATGAAAAAGTAAGAAGCTCTATCACTAGCAGAACTATCCTAAAAGAACAGCTAATAGAAGTTCTTTAAGAGAAAAGAAAAATAATAAAATAAGGGGCCGGGCTCGGTGGCTCAGCCTGTAATCCTGCGCCTTTGGGAGACTGAGGTGAGTGGATTGCCTGAGCCTGTGGGTTTGAGATCCGCCTGGGCAGCGTAGACCTCAACTCTACAATAAATAAAAAAATCAGCCGGGTGTGGTAGCGCATGCCTGTAATTCTGACTACTTGGAAGGCTGAGGAGGAAGGATCGCCGGAGCCCAGCAGGTCGAGGCTGCGGTGGCCGGGAGCGGCCACTGCACTCCAGTCTGGGCGACAGAGTGAGACTTCAACTCAAAAAAAAAAAATAATAATAAATAAATAAATAAATAAAATAAAATAAAATAAGGGAACCTGGAGCATCTGGAAGGAAGAAATAACATAGTAAGTACAAATATGTGAAAATACAATAGGTTTTCCTTCTTTTTACACATTTTCTTAAGTAATGTTAGATAACTAAAGCAAAAATGATAACATTATCTTAGTGGTTCTACTGCACATAAAGAAAATATTTAAAACAATAATGTTATACACAGGGAAGAGAAAAGGAACCTAAAGAGAGATAAAATGATGACACAAGTAGACTGTGACAAGTTATGTATATACAATGTAACATCTAAAGCAGTCACTAAAACGTTATACAAAGAGATAATTTCAAACACCTAAATAAATTTAAAAGAAATTTCTTTTAAAAAATTCAAGTAACCTGCAGGGAAGTAAGAAAGAGAAAAGAGAAATGAAAAACAGAAAGCACAAACAAAAAACCCGCAAAAAATAAAGTAGCCGACATAAGTCTTAACATATAAATACTTACATTAAACATAAATGGGCTGCATGTAATTAGAAGACAGAGATTGGCCAAACATATTTAAGAACATTATCCAACTACTATATTCTGTATACAAAAAACTCCTTTCAAATCTAATGATATAGTCAGGTTGAAAGTAAAAGGCTAGAAAATGATGTAGCATGCATGCCTTAACAAGACAGCAGGTGTAATTTAGATGAAAAAAGCTCATTCCAAGAAAAATACAAATTACTGCAACTCACTCAATATGAAATAGTTCATTTGAATAGTCTGTAACTACTAAGAGAGTTGAATTCATCATTTAAAATAACTCTCAAATAAGAAATCTTGAAGTTCAGATGGTTCACTGGAGAATTCTAGAAAACACTGAAAAAAGTAACACAAATTCTATAAATCTCTTATAGAAAATAGAGAAGAGAACACTTCTCAATTCATTTCAAGCTAGTATTGCCATGTTACTAAAAGGAGACAAAGACTATACGAAGAAAGAAAACTATAGACCAATATCCTCATGAATGTCAATGCAAAAAAACTGCAAAACATTAGCAAATAGGATTTAGGCAAATATAAAGAGAATTGCACATCATGATCATGTAGGTATTTTTTCCAGGGATGCAAAGCTGGTTCAATATTTGAAAATCAGTTAATCAATGTAATCTACCATATTAACAGGATAAGGAATAAAATAATGATCATATAATTCTTAATGATAGGAATTGATGCAGTAAAAACTTTTGACAAAATTTCAAGCCCGAAGAATAGTTTTGCAATATATTACCATTTAGGAAAAGTAGATAAAAGGTACACAAGATGGCTCTGTTTTATATAAAGAGTTTAATTTAGGCCAGTTGTGGTGGCCTGCACCTGTTGTCCCAGATAGTTTGGAGGCCGAGGTAGGGGGATCTCTTAAGCCCAGGAGTTCAAGATTGCAGCGAACTATGATTGCACCACCTCACTCTTGCCTGGCCAACAGAGACCTTGTATCTAAAAATAAAAAACACACCCCCCCAAAAAAAATCCCAAAGAGCTTGATTGGAAAATCTGAACTCTGTTAATCATAATGTATGTCAAATGTGATACTCAGTGAATTAATAAAATATTATTCTTTTAAAAAATATATAATTATTGCTATGTTCTATCAGTTAGTAAAGGAGATGAGTCAAAATAATTTATTATGGTGTGGAAATGTCTATTACTCCTTTTAGGTCTGTCAATTGTAGCTTTATATATTTTGAGGTTGTGCTATTGTATGCATATACATTTAGAATTATTCAAGCCTTTTGGTTGGTTGAGTTTTCAATCTTTATATTAGTGATACTTTTGCTTTAAAGTCTGGTTTGTCTAATTTTAGTATAGTGAAAACATATCTCTTTGGTTAGTATTTACATTCTTTGTTAGTATGGCTTTTTTTTTCTTTTTTTACTTTTAAATTTTCTATGTCCTTGATTTTCAAAAAGTTTGTTGCCAATAATAATGCAATTCTTTTTACTTAATACCGTAAAAAAAATTTTGCCTTTAATTGGAATATCTTGCTCACTTAGTGTAATTACTGATACATTTGGGTTTACATTTACCATGTATCAGTATTTATCCCATAGATTCTATAGTCCTTCTTCTTTCATTTCTTGCCTTTTTGTAGATTAGATAAGTATTTTTATTATTGCATTTCCTCCTTCTATTATCTTGTTAATATACATCCTTTTACTATTATTTTAGTAATTGCCCTGGAGCATTCAATATACATCTCTGATTTATTAAAGTCCAATATAAAATATCACTCATAAGCAGACCCTGAACATTTACCATAATACTATAAGAAAGGATTGGCAGTAGCGGGACACTAGGCGAGAGGGGAGCATATAACATCAATAAATGTACCTGATCTCAAACCAGGTAGGTGGGGACCAAAGAGAAGCTCAAACTTTACCTGTACAATGACCACTTGTATACCTAATCCTGAATTGTACCCCACATCTTTAAAATAAAAAGAGAAATAGTATACTTATGCCACTTCTTGATCATGAAAACACCTTGGAATACTTCATTTAGTTTCATTTACCGTCTCCAATTTTTATGCTATTCTTTATATTTATACATATAAATACATGTATGTTATTTCTCCATGTATTTTAAACCCTGTATGATATTATACTTTTCCATAGAAACAGTAATATTTTTCTTTTGTTATAGTTTGTGTTTCATTTTGGACTTTGGCATCCTGGTCAATTTTTAAAAATTTATATACGGTAACTTCATTGTTGTATACTATTCTATGAGTTTTGTCAAATGCACAAAGTTGCATATCCACCATCACAATGTTGACTGAAAACAGTCTATTACTACAAAATTCCTTTGTCCCATGTATTCCTCTTATAGGCAACTCTCTAAGCCTAACCCTTGGAGGCCATGAATCTGTTTTCCTACGTAGCCTTCTTGGTCTGATTTATTTCACATAGCAAAATGCATTTAAGATTCATACATGCTGTTCTGGGGGTCAATAATCTGTTCCCTTTATTGCTGAATAGTGTTCAATTGTAAAGTTGTACTATACAATGTTTATTCATTTGCCAGCTGAAAGATATCTGGGTTACTTTCAGTTTTTGGTATTTATGAATAAAGTTGTTTAAACATTTATTTATTATAGGCATAAGTTTTTATTTCTTTTGGGTAAATGCCTAGGAGTGAGATTATTGGTTCATATTGTATGTATATGCTTAATTTTTCAAGAAACTGCCAAATCATTTTCTGAAGTAGCTGTACCATTTTGGATTTTCACCAGCAATAGTTGAGATTTCAAATTGCTTTCCAATGTTGTCAGTACTTGATACTGTCAGTTAGACAATTTAAGAATTTTAGCCTTTATGATAAGTACATTGTAGTGTCTTGTGGTGGCTTTAATTTGCATTTCTCTAATGACTAATTATATTGAGCATCTTTTCATATGGTTATCAACCATTCATTTATCTTTGATGAAGTGTGTGTTCAGAACTTTTGCCATTTTAAAAATTGAATTGTTTGTTTTCTCATTGCTGAGTTTTGAGAATTCTCTGTAGATTTTGTATACAAATCTTTGTCAGAAATATGATTTGCAATTATTTTCTACCAGATCATGGATTGCTTTTATATTCTCCTAACAGTGTCATTTGCAAAGCAAAAGTTTTAAATTATAATAAAGATCAAATTGTCATTTTTTCTTTTGTGGACAGTACTTTTATGGACCATGCTTTTAGTGTCTAGAAACTCTGCCTAATCTAGGGTCATGATGACTTTCTTCTGTATTTCTTCTAGCAGTATTGTAGTTTTACATTGTACATTTAGGTTTACGATCCATTTTGAATTAGTTTTATATATTTTTTATTTTATTGAGGTATAATTCACATACCATAAAATTCACACTTTTAAACTGTTTAATTCACTGGTCTTTATTTAGTATGTTCACAAACTTGTACAAGCGTCACCACTACCTAATTTCAGAACATTTCATCATCTGAAAAAGAAATCCCATAGCCATTTGCAGCAACTTCCTGTTTTTTCTCTCCTCAGCTCTTAGCAACCTCTAATCTATTTTTGGTTTGTGTAGATTCTTTAACTTAATGTAATATGTCCAAGGTTCCTCTGTTATATAGCATATGTCAGTAGTTTATTACTTTTTATGGCTGAATAATATTTCATTATATGAATATACAAATAAATTCTACTTGTCCATTCAACATTTGATGGACATTTGGGTTGTTTTCACTTTTTGGCTATTATGAATAATATTTCCATGAGTATGTATGCACATGCTTTGAGTAAACATATGCTTTTAATTAATTAATTAATTAATTTTTTTTTGAGTTGGAGTCTCACTCTGTCACCCACTGCAGCCTCGACCTGCTGGGCTCTGGCAACCCTTCCGCCTCAGCCTTCCGAGTAGCCGGAATTACAGGCATGCGCTACCACACCCGGCTGATTTTTGATTTATTATAGAGATGAGGTCTCGCCAAATTGCCCAGGCAGGTCTCCAACCCGCGGGCTCAGGCAATCCACTCACCTCAGCCTCCCAAAGCACGGAATTACAGGCTGAGCCACCGAACCCGGCATATGCTTTTAATTATCTTTGGTATATATCTAGGAGTGTTGAGTTAATTTTTGTATAAAGTGTAAGGTATGGGTTGAGGTTCAGTGTTCAAGAACCGTTTGTTGAAATGGCTATCTTTTCTCCATTGAATTGCCTTTGCACGTTTATAAAAAATCAGCTAACTCTGTGTTTATTTCTAGACTCTTTGCTCTGTTGCATTGATCTACATGTCTTTTTGCCAATACCAACTGTCTTTTTAATTTTTAATTAATTAATTAATTTTGTAAAGAGAAAATGTTCCACTTGTCGCGCAGGCCTGAATGCATCGCGTAATCATAGCTTACTCATTGCAGTCTCAGATCACTTCTGGGCTCAAGTGATCTTCCTGCCTCAGTCTCCCTAGTAGCTGGAACTATAGGCGGAAGCCAGAACACTGGCTCTGCACTGTCCTGATTACTGTAACTTTAGAGTAAGTCTTGAAATAGGGTAGTTGAGTTCTCCAACATTGTTTCCACTTTGTTGTGGTTATTCTAGATGCTGTGCCTTTTTCATATGCAGCTTAGAATCAGTTTGTTGGCAGTGATAACAAAAAGTATACTGAGATTTAGATTGGGGTTGCATTAATTAATTAGTTGAATAATTTTATAGATTAATTTTGGGGAAATTGTCATCTTAATATTTTGATTCTTTCACTCCATAAGCATGTCATATCTTTTGACTTATTTAGGTCTTCTCTGATTTCATTTATCAGTATTTTGTAGCTTTCAACATACAGATTCTACACATATTTTGTTAAATTTATAACTAAGTCTTTCATTTTGGGGGGTGCTATTATAAATGGTATTGCTTTTAAAAATTTGAATTGCAATGTTCGCTTCTAGTATATAGAAATAAAATAGTTTTAAAAATATATTGCCCTTGTGTCCTGTGACCTTGCTAAAGTCATTTAGTAGTTCTAGGAGCTTTTGGGGTAGATTCTTTGGAATTTTTTACACAGACAATATATTCAGTTTGGTTTTACACACATTTTTACCATTCCTGTTGCTCTTCATTCCTTCCTGAATAGCCATGTTTTTATCTGGTCATTTTCCTTCTGCTTGTAGGTCTTTCTTTAGTATTTCTATTTTTGTGGGGAGAAGAGGATATAAGTTTGCTAGTTACAAATGCTTCCATTTTTGTTTGACTGGAAATGTCTTTATTTCCCATGTGTTGAAGGATATTTTTTACAAATAATAATAAGTTGGCAATTATTTTCACTTAGGACTTTGAAGATATCCTTCATTGTTTTGGCCTCCATAGTTTTTGTAGTTTTGTAGCGAAGTAAGTTATTGCTACTGCAATCTTCCTTTTTTTCCTCTGATTTAAAAATTTTTATTTTATTTTTAAAATTTAAACATAACTGTACATATTTATGGGGTACAGTGTGATATTTTAATATGTATATACAATGTATCATGATCAAATCAGGGTAATGAGCATATTCATTACTTCAAACATTTATCGTTTCTTTGCCCTGGGAACATTCAAATTATTCTCTTCTAGCTACTTGAAAATAGCTAGTAAGTTGTTAATTATAGTCAGTCTATAGAGCTATATAACACAAGAACTTATTCTTCCTATCGAGCTGTACTTTTGTATCCATTAACAAACCTTTAGCTCCTCCCCTTCTCCCCTCCTCCCCTTCTCTGTCTCTAGAAACTGCTATTCTATTCTCTACTTCTATGAGATCAACTTTTTAAGATTCCACATATGTGAAAATGTTTAGTATTTATCTTTCTGTGCCTAGCTTGTTTCACTTAACATAATATCCTCCTGACTCATCCATGTTGCACTAATGACATGGCTTTTCATGGCTAAACCGTATTCTATTGTGTAAATATAACACATTTTCTTTATCCATTCATCTGTTGGTGTACACAGATTGATTTTATATCTTGTCCATTGTGAGTAGTGTTGCAATAAATGTGGGTGTGCAGATAATCTCTTCAACATATTGATTTTCTTTTCTTTGGATATATGCCCAGAAGTGGAATAACTGGATCATATGATAGTTCCATTTATAGTTTTTTGAGGAACCTCCATACAGTTTTCCATAATGGTTATGCTAATTTACATTTCTAGCAACAGTATATTAATTCCCTTTTCCCCACATCCTTTGTAGCATTTGCAATTTTCTGTCACTTTGGTAATAACCATTATAACTGAGACAAGTTGACATCTCATTATGGCTTTGATTTGCATTTCCCTGATGATTAGTGATGTTTAGCACATGTTTTTTTATGTATCTGATGGTCATTTGTATGTCTTCTTTAGAGAGGTGTCTATTCTGCTAATTTGCCACATTTAAATGAAATTATTATTTTGTTGTTGTTGTTGGGTTGTTTGGGTTTCTTTTATACTCTGGGTATTAATCCTTTGTTGGACAATAGTTCACAAATATTTTATCCAATTCTGCAGGTTGTTTCTCCTCTGTTGATTTTTTCTTTGCCATGAAGAGGCTTTTAGTTTGATGAAATACCATTTGTCTGTTTTTGCTCTTGTTGTTTATGCATTGAGGTCTTCTCTAAAATCTTTGTCCAGACTAACATCTGGAAGAATTTTTCCTGTTTTCTTCTAGTAGTTTCATAGTTTTGGGTCTCGCATTTAAGTCTTTAATCTATTTTGAGTTAATTTTTTTTTTATGGTGAGAGGTAAGTGTAGATGCCATTTTATCCATATGGATATCTGGTTTTCATAGCATTATTGATTGAAGAGACTGCTCTTTTCTCATTGAGTTTTCTTAGCATCTTTGTCAAAAATTGGTTTGCTGTAAATACATAGATTTATTTCTGGGTTCTTTATTCTGTTCTATGTGATCCGTGTGTCTGTTTTCTGTTTTTTTTTTTTTTCAGTATCATGCTGTTTTGGTTTCTATAGCTTTGTGGTATATTTTGAAGTCTGGTAGTGAGATGCATCCAGTGTTGTTCTCTTTGTTCTTTGGCTAGTCAGGGTTTTTTGTAGTGCCATAAAAATTTTAGTATTTTTTTTCTATCTTTATAAAGAATGTTATTGGTATTTTTCTTTTTTTTGGGTTGGAGTCTCACTCTGTCGCCCAGACTGGAGTGCAGTGGCATGCTCCCGGCCACAGCGCCTTGACCTGCTGGGCTCCGGCAATTCTTCCGCCTCAGCCTTCCAAGTTGCCAGAACTACAGGCACGTGCTACCACACCCAGCTAATTTTTTATTTATTGTAGAGACGAGGTCTCGCCAAATTGCCCGGGTGGGTCTTGAACCCACGAACTGAGGCAATCCACTCGCCTCGGCCTCCCAAAGTGCTGGGATTACAGGCTGAGCCACTGAGCCCGACTATGTTATTGGTATTTTGAGAAGAATTGCACTGAATATGTAGATCACTTTTGGTAGTATGGTCATTGTCACAATATTAATTTTTCTGATCCATGAACATGAGATGTCTTTCCATTTTTAAAAATGTCCTTTTCTATTTCTCTTATCAATGTTTTATAGTTTTTTTCACAGAGATTTTTCACCTCGGTTAAATTTATTCTTAAGTATTTAATTGTTTGGTAGTGAGTGTGAGTGGAATTGCTTTCTTGGTTTCCTTTTTGGCGAGTTCGTTGTATAGAAACACTACTGATTTTTGTATCTTACAACTTTACTAAATTTGTTTATCAGTTCTAAGATTTTTTTGGTGGAGCTTTTAGAATTTTCTATGGGTAAGATTATGCTATCCTTTCCATTTTGAATGTCCTTTATTTTCTTCTCTTGCCTAATTGCTCTGTCTAGATTTCCAGTACTATGATGAATAGAATTGGTGAAAGTAGACATCCTTGTCTTATTCCAGATATTAGAGGAAAAGCTTTTAGCTTTTCCCTGTTCAATATGATGTTGGCTCTGAGCTTGTTATATATGGACTTTATTGTGTTGAGGTGTATTTCTTCTATGCCTAACTTGTTGAGAGTTTTAATTATGAATGGATATTGAATTTTATCAAATTATATTTCTGAATCTATTGAGATGATTATATGGTTTTCATCCTTCATTCTGCTGATGTGCTGTATCACATTTATTGATTTGCTTATATTAAACCATCCTTGCATCCCAGGGCTAAATCCCACTCGATCATGGCAAATGATATTTTTATAGGACTGCTGGATTTGAGTTGCTAGTATTTTGTTGAGGATTTTTGCATCTATATTAATCAGGGATATTGCCCTATAGTTTTTGTTGTGTCCTTGTCTGGTTTTGGTATCATGGTAATGCTGGCTTCCTAGAATAAGTTTGGAAGAATTCAATTTTCTGGAAGAATTTGAGAAGAATTATATTAGTTCTTTTTTAAAATGTTTGGTAGAATTCTGCTGTAAAGCCATTGAGTCTTGGGTTTTTCTTTGATGGGAGACTTTTTATTATAGATTCAATCTTGTTACTTGGAATTGGTCTGTTCAGGTTTTTTTTTAAAAAATTTTTTCTTGGTTCAATCTTGGTAGGTTGTATGTGTCCAGAAATTAATACATTTCCACAAGGTTTTCTAATTCATTGGCATATAGCTGTTTGTAATAGTCTCTTTCCATATCACTGACAGTCTGAACCTAACCTATCTTTTTAACTATAATTCTCCTTTATAACATGGGCATTCCCTTGTAGCAAAACTATTTATTCAAGATCCAGACTTCCACATACATAATCTCCTGGTAGCTCAGACAAGACTCACAGGTTGATGGTTTATCTCTTCCCCTTCCCTTCCATGAGGGTATGGGTACAGACACAAACATGAGCCTCTATCCTTGTCCTTCTATCTTGGACTTCATTTCCTTACTATAACTTGTATCTCTATCATGGCAAACTTTCCCATGTTTTCTGTTTGTCCTCCTTCCTTCCCTCTTTCTTTTTACCTTCTTTTGTCCAAGACTATATCTTTCTAGAAACACACTTTGTGTGTATTTCCTTGACATCATCAACTGGCAGCTTGGCACAGTAGGTAGTTTCCAGTCATAAGGCTAGAAAAACCTGGCCTACCCTTAGGAACCACTTTGGCCAACATCATGTCCATTCTTACTTCTGATTCTTTGTGCTACCTCCTCTATCCAGAAAATCTCTACCCCTTCCCCTGACTCTGCCAATTTTCAATCTATTCCACCAAAGTTTTACTTCTATGAGGCCTACTTAGCATCTCCATTACCCATTGTTCTTCCATTTTTCCCACACTCCTGCTCACCTTGTCTATTCTACACAGCTTTATCTCCAAATTGTATGCTGGCCTCCAGTAGAGGACCTCAGGACACAGTAGAAATCCAATACTTAATACCTCCTTGTTAGACTTACACAAAGTTGTCAAAAAGAAGCCTAAGTTGAAAATTCCCCAAATGGATTTCCAAATCATCATCATCATTATTATTGCCCTAGAATTGAGGACAATGTTGCTGTTCTCATAGGTCAAATGTTAACTCTGGGGAAGAGAATGGGTTGGTAGGAATAGGCTTGGGAGTTGCGTTCATTTTTTTACTTCGGCATAACAAATTACCGCTACCATAGCAGCTTAAAACAACATCCATTTATTATCTCACAAAATAGGTCGTAAGTCCAGGTGGCTTGGCTGAGTTCTCTGCTCTAGATTTCAGAAAGGCCAAAATCAAGATGATGACCAGGCTGGAATCTTCTTGGAGGCTCTGGGGATGAATCCACCTCCAGGCTCATTTAGGTTGTTGGTGGATTCAGTTCTTGGTAAATGTAGGACTGAGGTCCCTGTCTTCTTGCTGGCTGGGGGTCACTCTCAGCCCATAGAAACTCCTCTAGAGCCCTTCCATGTAGCCTCCTCAACAACAGAGAGTTCTCTTGTGTTGACTTCTCCTCACACTTTAAATCTTTCTGACTTTGTTTTCTGCTACCAGCTGGAGAAAACTCTGCTTTTAAAAGATTTGCCATGGCAGGGCATGGTGGCTCACACCTGTAATCCCAGCACTTTGGGAGGCTGAGGCGAGAGGATTGCCTCAGAGGGTTTGAGACCAGTCTGGGAAACTTGGTGAGACATCATCTCTACAATAAATCAAGAAAAATTAACTGGGTGTGGTGGCGCATGCCTGTAGCTACTTGGAAGACTGAGGTAGAAGGATCACCTGAGCCCAGCAGGCCGAGGCATGCTCACGGCCACTGCACTCCAACCTGGGCAACAGAATGAGACTCTGTCTCAAAAATAATTTATATTTATTATAAATTATATATAAAATAAAATAAAATGAAATAAAATGTTTGCCTTATTGGGTTAGGTCCAACCAAATAATCTGTATTTTAAGATCAACTGACTTGGGTCTTTAAATATATCTAAAAAATTCCTTTACAGTAGTACCTAACTGGTTGAATAACTAGGGGATGGGAGTCTTGGAGAATCACCTTTAGAATTTTGCTAACAATAGTAGTGATGGAGCAGAAAGCCAGAGAACCAGCAAGGAAAGAACCACTTAGACTCAGAGAAGTAATGTCTTGCAGAGCAAAATCACTCTTTGGGATCACCTAGTCCAGCCCTTTTATTTTTCTGACAGGAATACCAATAACTATCAAAGGGAGGGGAATTCAAAATTCATTTTTCACATATACGCTCTGGGCCAGATGCCATACTAAATGCCTATAGAGAATGTAGAGATAAACAGACCCAATATTTGCCCTTAGAATTTTATTACCCACGCACTCAAGGTCCATGGAATCTAGTTTTCCTTAAGAAAATAACTTACTTAATCATTAGAAACTCTAGAATTTTGTGCTAGAATGGGACCTCAGAGATCAAATGTTCCAGTGTTTGTTAAGGATAGAACCAATGACTTTAGGTGACATGTAGATCAACATTTAAAACTGTAATCGTAAATGTGCTATGTTAATGTTGCCTTCTATTATGGCAAATGACATTATTTTCTCTGCATGACAGTGACATAACATTTCCTTCCTCCCTCTTTCACTCTCTCTTTCTCACTTCACCTTGTATTTATTGATCACCTACTGTATGGAAACAACAGAAGATGATGCGTAAGGGCTTTTGGGCTCCTGGATTCTGATCCTAGCCTTTCCCACTTAGACTCTATGAATCTCACTTTCTCATGGGTTAAGTAAGGAGATATATATTATTTAAGTAAGATAATGTGTGCAAAGTGCTCTACAGAGGGGCTGCCACATTGTAAGGATTCAATAGATGTTGGCAGTTATTAAAATGAGCTCTTTTCTGGTCCAAGGGGAAGGGGATTTATGCTAAGGGGAGTTGGGCCTTGTTTTCCTTTACATCTCGGGGTAGTGAGAAACAATGCTCAGGGCTCTCATCCCTCAGACTCTCCTCTTCTGGTTTCGAGAGATGCCTGAGACCTGACACTTTCTGGAGGGAGAGGAAATGGATACAGAGAGTAAAGGAAAATCACAGAAGGTGCCACTATAGGGTCATGCCTGTAGGAATTAGTCATTCTTTGGAGAAACAACAAACTTGGATTGAGCTGCGTGCCCTGCTTTGAGATTCTCTCTCAGGCAGCATGGCAGCTTCGGTGGCTCCCATTCTATCTCCAAGTATTCTCCCAAGTCACTCTCACTCTTTCTCTCCCTCTCGTTATTCAAAGAGTTGTTGAAATATCTCCTCCCTGTAAGAAATCTGCCTGGTCTTTTTGGAGAAGAAGGATACTTCTCACATTTACTAAAAAATTATTCCAGGTGGCCCTGTCAGAGGAGTGGAAGGGGCTAAAGTCGGGGCCTTCAGATGGTCAAAGGCACTGGGTCACTTGGCAGTAAGTGAGAGAAGAGCACCAGAAAGAAGACAGAAGAGCCTCATAAACACTCATTAGACCATAAAATGTCACAGAGCTAACCTCTGAATATTTAGGAAACTGCTTAGCATATGCTGCTAATGGTAGATGTTCAAGGTATTGTGACATCTGCTGGGAGAGATATTTTGTCAAGAGCTAAGGTGCTCATCAATAGGCACCTATTCTGCTAACACGCAGAGCAGGCATCTGCCCACAATGAGCCAAGCCATCATGTGATGTCTTCCTCCAGGTGATGTCCCAGAGAGGCAGAGACCCTGGGTGGAAAGGAGACCCAGCTACTCAGGAGGCTGAGGGGGAAGGATCACCTGTGGTAGCTGTGATCATGACAGAGCGATAGAGTGAGACTCAGACTTCAAAAATAAAATAAAATAAGAAAACATGATATAAAAACTGGCAGCATTTGATATCCAGAAGCATATAGTTGGTATGATCTCAATTTTGAAAGAATAATACATGCACCCACCAAAAAGTCTGTAAAGACAAATTAAAATGTTAACGGTGTTTGAGTAATGTTGGGTTATGAGTGACTTTCACCTCTTCTTTTGCTGTAACACCCAACCTCATGTAAGTAGGATAGACAAGTCTTCATTACTATCTTTCTCTTCACTCAAAGTTTTCTTTATAAAGACTTTAATTACTGATATAAAGTAAAACAATTACTTGCTGGTTGGCTGAGAATTGCTAGAAATTAATAAACAGTTTGGAAATTATTTAGTAAATTCTAATTACTTAGCAAAAGTAATTAAAATATTTATAAGCGAACACCCATAAAACACCACCAAGCAAATACATTACTCAATAAATGGTTTAATTAGTATTTCATTACTAGAAATTAATCTCAGTAACCAAACATTACTACAAATTACATGTAGGATAGACAACTTATTTTACTGCTATTAATGATTTCAATTACTAAGTTTGTGCAAGTCTAATTCCCTCCTGCTTCCCCCACTCCCTCCTCCTGCACCCACCCAGGAAGATTCCCACACACTGGGCTGGAGTAAGGACATTTGGGGCTGCTCTGACACCTTCCACATTGTTGGGAATCTCTGGCACATGGATTAGCAATTTCCCACAGCTTATTTCTTGGTTGTCTTGCTGAAATACAGGCCCTGGGTGCCTGTTAATCAGCTGGAATCAGACTCCAGGGGCTGGTGGGCTTCTTACCATAGATATACTCTCCTCTGGTGTCTTCTAAATTACTTGGCTGCCAGGCTCGATTCCTCCCCCACTCAAGGCTTGTAGTTTCTGGCACTTGCTTGTATTCCTGGTTCACCTTCCAGTCTGGATAGGTGGGGGTTGGGCTGGGCTATTGCTAAATCATAAAAGGGCAGCTTCTTGCAGGTTAGAAAAAGGAAGTGGGGTGCTGTGGCTCATACCTGTAATCCCAGCTCTTTGGGAGGTTGAGGCAAGAGGGTTGCCTCAGCCCATGGGTTTGAGACCAGCCTGGGTAACATTGTCTCTACAATAAATCAAAAAAATTAGCTGGGCGTGGTGGCGCGTGCTTGTAGTTTCAGCTACTTGGAAGGCTGAGGTGAAAGGATTGCCTGAGCCCAGCAGGTCGAGGCTGTGGTGGTCAGGAGCATGCCACTGCACTCCAGCCTGGGTGGCACAGTGAGACTCCGACTCAAAAAACAAAAAAAAGAAAAAAGAAAAAAGAAAAAAGGTGTTCTTCCCTTCAGACAGATGCAGTCACACACCAGGATAAATTTCATCTCCCACTTCTTCCTTGTTCAAGTTCCCCAAGAAACAGACTCAGACTTGAGATTTGCATGCAGGAACCTTATTGGGGAACGTTCTCAGGAACCACCCCTGTACGGGAGTGAGAGACGCAGGACCGGGCAGAGGGAAAAGTTGAACAAATACGTGGGAAGCTCTGAATCTGGAATAATCCTTCCAAATGTCCTGGATTGAGGCAAGGGGGACCTTCATAATCTCAAACGACTAGACATAAGTTGGGGGCTACTCTGGGGAATGACATGCCCCTCTTCAGTAGAGGAAAATTCCTGGAGAAAGACTCAGCTGCCAACTGTTAACAGCCGACACTCCCTGCAGCTGGAGGAATGAATGCCTCAACTCTGAAGGAGGAATATGAACAGCACACACCAGTGTCCACTACAGTCCCCTTATGTTCAACCTGAACAACCACACACGAAGGCCCTCCTGGGGTATGGTTTCCTACTGGCATAACATCAATATGCAAGTTGTCCCAGTGTTTTTCTGGGACTTTCGGGTGTGTCACTTTTGGTGGTAGAGTAGGCCCTTGCTGGGATTTACGCTTAGACCGTAAGCTCCATGAGGGCATGTTTATGTTTTACGGTACCCCTAGACCTTAGCACAGTTAGAGGCTTCCTTAGTATTTGCTGATTGAATGGATAATAGTAAAGATAGTCACTTCAGTGCATTAATGTAAACTATGATACACTTGACAAAGGATAATACAGAGAATCTGATCTAATCTGAGGGGTCAAGATTCCCCTAAAAAGTGACGCTTGAGCTGAGACCCAAGCAATGAGTAAGAGTGAATCCAGCAAAGTGGGCAAGGGTTGGGGGTGATTCCCAAGCCTTCCCTGGACAGGTATTCAGCTTTGCCCCCTCCTGGATATGTCTCCTGGGAGGAATGCAAGAGGACCTGGGAAGTCACTCTCACTGAATTTCTCCTGTTATCCGTTACTGAAATGTATCCTTTGTCCTTATCGCAGCCTTATCTTGTACAAGATTCATGTGTCAGAGAGCTTGTTTCCACTAAACCTCAGTCCAGGCCGCAGTGGGATGAATTGTCTGCACCTGGGTATGCTTTCTTCAGAGACAGGGCTAATCCTAGGTCACCCAGAGGGCATCTTACATGTGGATGCCATGCGTTGCAGAAGAGCTGAGGCTGAAATCAGCTGAGGGTTGCACCACGTCTAAATCCCTGTTTCTTGTCTATCCTTATCTTCATTCCCTCCCTGGCCATCACCCAAGACAGTCTACACTGCCCCAGGACTGTGTTCTGCTCATTACTCCTCCAGTCCTGTGCAGGTAATCTCCCTCTCTCCAGGACCACCTTTCCACGCACAAATCCCACCCAAAGCCCCACCATGGAGCCCAGCCCCGTGACACTAGCTTATGCTATACTCAGCCCTTTCTAGATTTCTGTAGCCATCAGCACTGGATTATTTTCTCTTTCTCTTTAAAAAAAAATTTTTTTTTATATCTCATTTTGGCATCTGCAAACAGTGGCAGATTCTTTAGGGCAGAGACTTGGATTGTTTGAGAAATCCCATGCCTGGTACTAGGCCTGATCCAGAGCACAAAGGCTGGGAAAAGACTGGAGGAGATGTCAAGCTCTGAAATAAGACCAGTGTGTCTATCCCTGTTACGATGCCCTTGTTGGTGCCAGGCCATGTGAACTGTGCTGTGGGTGACATCTGCCGAGACTCCTCAGGCAGACAGACTGTGAGGGAGGGTACAGGCCTGGTTTCTGTTGGTGGTGGCAGGATTGGGGCTGGGACAGGAAGATGGAAAATTCATGTTTATCGTGTCTGGGACTTAGCCTGCCTTGTCCTTAATCAGTCTATAGTTAATTAGTTGCCTCTTCCCAGCTCAGCAGAGGACCATTAATCAGCGAGAGAGAAGGCCGGCAAGAGTGCCTTTGGTCTCGGGGGAAAGTTGGCTGTGTGGGTGGTCCCTTCTTGCCTGGGGCACTAAGGGGACTCAGGGAGGCAGAGCTCCTCTGTGAGGTCCCTGGGTGTTTGAAAAGGGGTCCTGGGGCTCTGTGGCAGCTGAACGACTGTAGGAAGAAGGGTATGGCATCTTCTTCCTCCTTTCTTCAACATCTCACTTGTATTAATGGTGATCATGTGTCTAGCCTCAGGCAACATACTCACTTTTCCAGACTCCCTTGCAGCTAGGGAAGACCATGTGACACAGTTTGAATCAATGAGACATAAGCTGAGATCTTTAGGGGGCTCTAGGAAGTCTTTTCTGTTCCTGATAAAAGACATTGGATGTTACCAGTGTTGTCGCTTTTGGCTCTTTCTCTTTTCTGCCTTGAATGAAGACTTGAAGGCGGGAGCTGTAGCAGTCATCAGCCTCTTATGAGGGAAAGACCAAGACAATTGTAGTGACTCTAGCCCTGACATTGTTGTGCTGATAAACCAGTGCCAATAACCATTCTACCTCTAGGTTTCTATAGTGTGGAAATAAAAAATCTCTATTTGTTTAGGCCACTGTTGGTTAGGTATGCTGTTACCTGCAGCCTACATTTCTTTTTTTTTTTTTTAAGTTGGAGTCTCACTCTGTCACCCAGACTGGAGTGCAGTGGCAGCTCCCAGCCACCGCAGGCTTGACCTGCTGGACTCTGGCGATCCTTCCGCCTCAGTCTTCCGAGTAGCCGGAATTACAGGCACGCGCTACCATGACCGACTGATTTTGATTTATTGTAGAGATGGGGGTCTTGTCAAGTTGCCCAGGTGGGTCTCGAACACACGGGCTCAGGCAATCCACTCACCTCAGCCTCCCAAAGGCACGGGATTACAGGCTGAGCCACCGAACCCGGCTAACCTACATTTCTATCATGGGGTGGTGCCAGCCTCACTGCAGAGATGCCCATGGCACCCAGAGCACTCCAGATATTCCCAGGCCACCTTCCCAATCACCAGCCACTGGGCATGAGTGAGGTTATGGCAGTAATAATAACCCACATGTCACCAGATCTGCCCCTTCAATCCATGCAGCATTTGCACTTCTTTGTCCTTCAAAGTCTCATTATCCAACCCCTTTTAGCCACCTATGTCATTACAAAACACCTGAGGGTGACACTGACATATCAGCGGTGTTAAGTTCTGTGTAATAGAGTGCTTAGTAAGGCAAAACTAGATTTTTCTAATAAATAAGTGCTCTGGGAAAAGGATGTGACAAGGAATGCTGTGGTTCTAGGAAGGTTTTGGTGTGCAGAGCTGGTCACAGAGGTGGGGACATTTGCATAGGGGCCAGCCTGTCTCCTGGCAGGACTGAGGTCAAGACCCTGACTGACCCTCCCCTTTTGGGGCTTAAGGTTACTAGAGCCTTTCTGATGAACTGAGTTGGTCCTCTCTGACTTCCTTTAGCAGAAAAGACCCCCAGAGGGGAAACTTACCTTCAGGAACTGGGTGAACCAAGTTAATATCAGGCTTAGATGTTTGTTAGGGAGACTGGTGCCAGCCCTGTACACGGCAGGGTAGAGACCCTCCTAACCCAGACATCTGGCAGTGGTCAGTCGTTCTGGGGAATAATGGCTCCGCTTTTGAGTAAGAAACAAAAGAGTTGTCGTCTGTAGCTCACTGTGGGGCCCCCTGTGCTCTGTGTGTCCAGGCATCTGGACCAGCATGGGTGTTGCTGCAGCTGTGGATATGGAGGGGTCAAACTGGGTGGGACCAATTTTTAACAGTGACCCCTTGTGGCTGCGGACTGATAAGACTTCCGTTCTGTCTGCACCCGACCGTTGAAAACAGGACAGATAGTGACGCACTGAGTAAGCTTCTCTGGTCCTTGGTCAGTTTGGAGAAAGTGAGCAGAAGAAGATTCAAGAGTTTAGAGAGGTGGTATAGCACAGTGGTTAGGAGTATGGACTCTGGAGTCAGACTGCTGGGTTTACGTTCCTGCTTTTCTTCTTACTGGTTTACCTTATGTACAGTTTGGCTTCATGCTTCATGGATGCACAGACCTGCGCAGTCTCACAGTGCCCTGCCCTTAAATAAGTCCCATGCTTGGCTTAATACTTGGTGTCTTGAAATGCTTAATTTTTGACAACCCCCCTTTCCCATGTTAGTTTTGTACCGAGTCCTGGAAATTATGTAGCCAGCCGTATCTGGGCAAATTACTTTACTTACTTCTCTATGCCTCTCTTCCCCTATCTTTAAAATGGATTAAAACAAAACAAAACAAAACAAACTACCTGCCTCAGATAGTTGTTGCAAATATTAAGGGAATTACATACATAAAATATTTAGAACAGTATCTGGCACATAGTAAGCTCCATGCAAGGGTTACAGTTACTATCATGCC
Organism: Carlito syrichta; assembly: GCF_000164805.1. NCBI lineage: Eukaryota > Metazoa > Chordata > Mammalia > Primates > Tarsiidae > Carlito > Carlito syrichta. The sequence goes on along the minus strand of NW_007255412.1, from coordinate 1,053,540 downwards.
TATTGAGGCAGGTGAGGACCCTGGCAATTAATCTGCAAAACACAGGGATGTGACTATATTGGTGTCTCCAGCTAGTGAAGCAGATCAGATCAAGTACACAGGGAAACGATGCAAGGAGAGGAAAATGTGACCCCTTGACTTACTTCTCATACAAGACGAGATGCCTCATTAATCCCACATCCATCTGGGCCCACAGGGCTGACAAGAGAGGAGACCTCTGAGGCCTGAGAAGTGTGGTGTCAAGGCCAACCTCCTGCTGGAGGGGCTGGCAGCAGAAGTAAGGCACGGCTTGGAGGGGCAGGCTAAGGACATCCAGGAAGTAGCCTGCAGCCTGCATCCTCCCCAGGGAGCCAGCCTGGGGAGCAGGCTGTCCTCAGACTCAGCCCTACCGCTCCTCCCCCAGATATGGGACAGCAGTCAGGGCAGGGGGGCCTAGGCCCAGCCTTGCCTCCAGCCTGGGCTCTGTCCCTGAGCCCGTCTTGTATTTACAGACCCAGATCAGGGGATGGGATAATGTGGAGAATGCATTATGATGATGATTCTTCTAAACCTACCTATTGACACATAACATACACATACAAAAGAGGAGAAATCATAGGTGCCCACCTCAAAGACCTTCCAAACAACCCAGTTCAAGAAATAGGACATCTGCCAGGAGTGTGGCTCACTCCTGTAATCCCAGCACATTGGGAGGCCAAGGCAGGTGGACTGCTTGAGCCCAGGAGTTTTAGACCAGCCTGGATAGCATAGCAAAACTTTGTCTGTACAAAAATAATAAAAATAAATAAACAAATTAGCTGGGCATGGTGACATATACCTGTAGTCCCAGCTATTCAGGATCTGAGGTTGAAGGATCATCTGAGCCCAAGAGATAAGACTGCTGTGAGCCGTAATCATTGTGATCATGCCACTACACTCCAGCCTGGGCGACAGAGACTCTGAATCAAAATTAAAAAAAAAATTCCCAAATCTACCACTATCCTACCAATTATTTAAAAAAATCATTATATTTAACTTTTCTTAATTTTTATTTTAAAAAATTTCAAATTTATAAAATAAATTGAAAGACTAGAATAGGAACAGCCATATATATACTCACCCAATACACCACTTGTTACATATTCTCTTTTTCTCTCTCTCTCCTTTTCTGCCTTTTTTCTCCCTCACCATGAGACACACAGTTTTCTGAACCATTTGAGAGTTATTTGTAGACATCACAACACTTTATTTCTAAATATTTCAGCACGTATTTCCTAAGAACAAGGGCACTAATGCAGTGCAATTATCACACTCAAGAAATGTAACATTGCTACAATATTATCCAAGTTGGTAGTCATATCTCAATTATCCCAATCATGTTTTTTATGGACACACACACACTTATCCCCATATATATGCATTATTGGAATAATATATATAATATATATCTTTAAAATCTATAATCAATTCTTTTTTTTTTTCTGAGTTGAGGTCTTACTCTGTCACCTAGGCTGGAGTACCGTGGCATGATCACAGCTCACCATAGCCTCCACCTGCTGGGCTTAGGAGAGTCTTCTGCCTCACCCTCCCTGAGTAGCTAGGACTGCAGGCATGGACCACCAAACTCAGGTAATATTCTGATTTTCTGTAGAGGTAAGTACTTGTTATGTTGTTTAGGCTTGTCTTGAACTCCTAAGCTCGTGTGATCCTCTTGCCTCAGTCTCCCAGAGTGCTGGGATTAGAGGTGTGAACCACCATGCCCAGTCTATAATCAAATCTTGGAACACACTTTGCATTTAGTTGTATGTCTCTTTAGTCTTTTTAAATGTAGAACAGTCTCTCTCTCCTCCCACCCTTTTTTTGTCTTTTATGACATTGTCTTTTTTTTTTTAGGTGTTAATCAACTGTTTATGATATTGGTAAGACTTCTACCCAACAATAAACTATTGATATTTACATTTTAGGGAAGTGAAAAGTTATACCTGGATTTTCAACTATATGGGGAGATCAGTACCTGTAATTCCCATGTTGTTCAAGGGTTAACTGTACTTTCTTTTTTTTTATAATCAATATTTTTTATTATGATGTTGTGGGGTACAGTTAAGGGTTAGGTATACAGATACGTTTCATTCAGGCACCCTATTGATAAGAGGTGCTTCCCCATCCCCAGACAGATATTTGCTACCGTTAATCCCATCTCCCCCCCCCCGTAGTTTCCCACTACTGTCAGTCATTTTCTTATAGTATTAGGTTGGATGTTCAAGGTCCATTATATGAGTGAGAACATGTGATACTCGGACCTTTGTTTCTGTGAGAGGTCATTCAGTATTATAGTTCCATCCAGGTTGCTGCGAAATTCATGATTTTGTTCTTTTTTTTGACTGCGTAGTATTCCATCGTGTATATGTACCACATTTTTTTGATCCAGTCCTCTTTTGATGGGCAGCATGGTTGCTTCCAGGTTCTTGCTATTGTGAACAATGCTGCGATAAACATATGTGTGCAGGTATCTTTTTTAGAGAGTGATTTGAGTTCTTCTGGATATATTCCCAGTAGGGCGATTGCAGGGTCATATGGGAGGTTGATATTTAAAGCTTTTAGGAATCACCACACTGCTTTCCACAGAGGTTGCACTAGTTTATACTCCCACCAACAGTATGACATTGTCTTTTTGAAGAGTACAGGCCAGTTTTGGGGAATGTCTCTGAGCTTGAATTTGCTGATTATTTCTTCATGGTTGAACTTTGATTAGACATCCTTGGCAAGAATGTGACATAAACTTTATTATTATGTATTATTTATAATTAATTAATTATTCATAATTAATTAATTATTCATAATAGTGGCTGCAATTTGTTGAGTGCTCATTTTGTAATGGGGATTATTGTGTCCATTTTACAGATGAGGTAACTGAGGCAGAGAGTGGCTAAGTACTTTTCCCAAGGTCACAGTCAGGAAAATGACATGCCAGGGTTAGGTCTGTCTGATGCCAATGCCCATGCTCATAACCACCACAACCGACTGCCAGTGATGGCTGGTCCTGCTGGAAGGAGACCCGAGGCTGTGACCTGGAGGACAGGGACTGTGTTATGTTCTCTGCTGAATGCCATGCTTAGCCAGTACCATATCCAGAGCAAGGGTCCATAATGGTTTATTGAACAAATGAATACATGAATGCACGATTGTTCTGCGGACAAAGGATAGCATGGAGTCTAAGGACCAGGGTCATCAGAATCACTCAGAAAGCTTGTTAGCAATATATATCTGTGGGCCATACTGCCAACCCATGGAACCTATATATTAGTGGGCCCTGAGTATTTGTGTTAATCAGATTTTCCTGATGATTCTGATATAGACAAAATTAAGTGAAAAAGCAAGTTTTAGAACAATGCATACTGCTTGATGGCACATGTGTCTTTCTCTGTGTTATGATTAGTGGCTATATGTGGATTTACAGTTTAGGAAGGAGGCGAGAAAACTGTTGTTGCCAATATTTACCTCTGAGACTGGAAGCCTGGAGGGGTGGAGGGGGACTTTACCTTCTACCTTATGCAGTGTTAGAAATGACACAAGTGATAAATTAATATATTTTTTAAAAAACTGCAGATAAGTAGGGTCACTATATAATTTATCACCTAAACTGAACACTTTTGAGAGTGAAAGGCAGTGCTGTTGTGAGTTCCACCAGCAACAGAGAAAACAGAGGCCGTCCTAGTCAAACCTGCACTGGTAGTCTCCCTGCAAAAGCCAAAGTTCCCTTTGGTCCTCCCATCTGGTTACAACCAAACCCCCCATCAGAGGTAACTACCGCTATCAGTTTGATATATATTTTGCAGACCCTTTTCAATACAACATCTAGCCATTGAAAGTGCGTTGCTTGCCAGTCTCTCTTTTTACATAAATAATCTCACGTTAAATATATCAACATGCAACTTCCTTTTTTCCACTCAACAATGTATGTCTTGGAGATTTAGCCATGTCAAGGTCACCGGGATCTACTTTATTCCTTTTAACTGCTGTATAGTATTCTGCATATGAGCAGGCCCTCTCTTACTTTTCCATGCTCTTGTGGATGGATATTCAGGTTGTTTCCAGTTCTCTAGAATTACTGACGATGCTAATGATCATGATAATGGCAATCATGTCCCAGTGGTGGAACCACCTAGCATCCATCAGAAGTCTGCCTAATGCTAGGATATGGTATTAAGAAAGATTTTATTTCATTTTATTTTGTAGAGACAGTCTTGTTCTGTTGCCAGGCTGACCTCGAACTTCTGGCCTCAAGCCATCCTCCTGTCTTGGCCTCCCAAAGTGCTGTGAAATTGCAGGAGTCAGCCACCGTGCACAGCCAGGAGATGGCATTTTAGAGGTACAACCGAATTTTTAAGCATGGTTTCTCACCAGGTCTGAGGATTCTCCACTTTTCATAACCAGGGAAAGTACCAATGGGGTTCAGAAGTGAGGCTATCTCCAGATTCACCATCAGAAGATCCCCAGAAGACTGCTGGCCCCTCCAAAACTTTCCTGTATTTGGGGTTCAGCAGAAACTCCCAGGAGAACTGATTCTTCCATTTGTACTCCTCATTCTCTGTCTCCTCTTGCCTCTACTGTTCATGAGGCTCTTTTATTCCACCTAGTTATGGTGGGCTTTATAACTGGATAGACTCTGTTCAATTTCCAGTTCCACACCAACTGGCTGTATGACCTGAAGTAATTGTTTTACCTCTCTGGGTCCTAGTTCTTCATTTGTAGAATATGTTGAATGTATTATCTGCCTCCTGGGATTGTGAGTTCTTATGTGGGATAACAGAACTTATGATAATGTCCATGCTGCCTCCTGTCACAAGGTGAGTACTCCCTTTGCCCTGTCTCACCATTGCTTCATGTGGATTAGTGTCACTGTAAAATTGGAAAGCCCATGGGTACTCCTGAGGGCAGAGATTGTGCCTTCTTCTTTGGCCCCAACCCCGCTCCACCCAAGTCCTGGTACAGATCTAGGGCCATTTTGGGCCGCTGAAGGAAGGTAGAGATGTAAGAGGCTATGAAGTGGTCAGGCTCTGCCTTTTTTCAGGGTTCTGGGGGGCTACTTGGCAAAAGACAAAGCCTCACCTTCAGACAGATCCCTTCCTCACGGGAATTTTCTGTTTGATAAAAACAATAGTTCTTAACCCTGGGGTCTCCAGTCTGATGGACCTGGTCTCTGCCTCGGGAGTTCTATTCTGATGGGAGGGTCATTGACCCTCACACCAAGTCCAGCATCACTTCCTTTCATGTATATGCATGCTCATTTCATTACTGGATGGAGCTTCATGAGTGCAGCTTACTTTTGGGATCTCTGGTCTCAGCTTGTTGCTGGCCATCTTGAAGGATGCATGCCCACGGGGCACATTCTTGTGGACTCCCTTTTTAAGGGAAGAGTCAAGGTCTTCAAGTGACTCAAGGGCACAGACAAAGCAGTTTAGAGAATGAGAGCGAGTGAGTCATCAGAGACAGCCCAGAGATCAGCATGGATGGGGAGGAGTTGCCTGGGCTTAGGGTAGAAGGACCGCGTGGGGGCCATGCACCACCTGCCCTCCCATGCCTCTCTGTACTCCTTCCTAGAAGCCATTGCATCTTCTTTGGTGGTATCTTAGAGGAGCACCCACACAGCCTCTCTCCATGGGAGCTAAGCGTTGAGGGCTGCAGCTCTGTCTGCATAGGAGGAAGAAGACACAGAGCACTCTGAGCTGACGGGCAAGTCAAAACTGCTGGTTAAATGGCTTTAAAGTAGTGGCCATTTATAAGTTAATGAAAAAGAAAATAGGCACATTATACATACAGATTTGTCCTTAATGAGGGGAAAAGGCATTGTTTACTGATGTTCAGTTCTAATTAACCATGCATAAGCCTAGCTTTTTCCAGCAATGATGCATGCCCCCAGCTTCCCATCTTCCACCATGTTTCTTTAACCCCTTCGGTGCCCACCTGGGTACTGACTCGTCCCTGAAAGCATCAGATTCCAGTGCTGATTGAGTGGCCAATCCTTCACTGATTCTGCAGGGACTTTTGACCCTCACAGATAGCCTCGTAGCTGCTTGTGTCCTCTGCTCTCCTCAGCTAGGTGGGCAGATGGAGGGAGACATAGCCAGGACCCTCAGGGCAGCCACTCTTGGAGGGAGGCAGAGCTCAGGGGCAGCGCTCCCTTAGGAGCAGGGTGGCAGGAAGGACCCAAACGAAGAGGCAGATGAAAGGGTGGGGACTGCAAGCCAGGGACTTCCCAGCAGTCAGGGGCTCAGTAGAACAGCCTACCAATTCTGAAACTGTCAAGAAGGAAGGGGGCTTCACTGAGAAATGCAAACAGGCACCTTGCTGAAGCCATTGCTGAGGTTACACTCATTGCTGAAGTGTGCCATTCTCACTTCAGGATCGCACATGTGAGGTCACACTGAGATAAACAGATAACCTGGATGGGCGTGGTGGCTTAAGTTTGTAATCCCAGCACTTTGGAAGGCCAAGTGAGAGGATTGCCTGAGCCCAGGGGTTCAAAACCAGGCTGGGCAACTTGGTGAGATCTCTTCTCTACAATATATCAAAAAATTAGGGTAGTGCGCACCTGTAGTTCTGGCTACCTGGAAGACTGAGGTGGAAGGATCACTTAAGCCCCGCGGGTTAATGCTGGGGTGGCCATGAGTGTGCCACTGTACTACAGCTGGGCAACAGAGTAAGACTCTGACTCAAAAACAAAACAAAACAAAACAAAAGAGATAACCCCTCATTGCGCCATCAGCTCCCTTCTCACCTGTCCAGATCCCAGTCCTTAGCCCAACCTGCTAGAGGCTGTTTGTCCTCAGTGGGGAATAAACAAACAATAGACATGAGAGCGGAACATGCATGATGGCTACAGAGCCTGCTCAGCCTGGGAAACCAACAAGGAGGGCAGAAGGAGCTACGCATTAGAAGTGGGTTGAGGGCCGGGTGTGATGGCTCAAGCCTATAATCCCAGCACTTTGGGAGGCTGAGGCAAGAGGATTGCCTGAGCCCGCAGGTTCAAGACCAGCCTGGGCACATGGTGAGACCTCATCTGTATAGTAAATAAAAAAATTAGCTGGGAGTGGTTGCATGCGCCTGTAGTTCCAGCTACTTGTAAGGCTGAGGCAGAAGGATCGCCTGAGTCCAGCAAGTGGAGGCTGTGGTGGCCATGAGCATGCCACTGCACTCCAGCCTGGGCGACAGAATGAGACTCCAACTCAAAAAAAAAAAAAAAGAAGTAGGTTGAGGGAGATGTGTTGGTCAGCCCAACCCCTAATCATCCAGGGGCACAGTTGAGTTGTCTTTAGGAGCCTGAGCTGGGAAGGAATTTGACTTTCCTTAGAACTTTCTGGGTGAGTTAAAGGCAGCAGTTCTAACTTACTGATGCTTGGAATGCATTTGTCACTCTTCCCTGGGAGGTCCAGGAAAAATGTGGTGAGGGGCTCCAGGTGGTAGTGGGGAAATTGCCACCTCCATGACCACCAGACAAGGGAATGTGAAGTGATCCTACGAGACAATTTTTGGGATTTGATAGCAGAGGGAACTTCCTGACTGATTAAAAAGGCAGGTGGAGCCAGGCATGGGAACTCATGCCTGTAATCCCTTTGGGATACTGAGGTGGGGGGCTCTCTTGAGTCCTGGAGTTTGGGACCAGCATGGACAGCAAAACAAGGCCCCCTCTTCACAAAAAAGAACGAAAGAAAGGAAAAGAATTTAGCCAGGAGTGGTGGCACATGTCTGTAGTGCTAGCTACTCAGGAGGCTGAGGCGGAAGGATCACTGGAGCCTGGGAATTTGAGGTTGTACTGAGCTAGGATCATGCTACTGCACTCCAGTCTGAATGACAGAGTGACACCCTGTCTCTTTAAAAAAAAAAAAAGGGCAAGTGGACAACTTTTATGAATAAATGTGAAAATTTAGACAAAAGTTCTAAAAACACAGATTACCAAAACTGACAAAAGAATAGAAAGCCTGAATAATCCTATAACTATTTAAGAACTTGAATCCTTCATTGAAGATTTCCTCACAGAGAAGTCTCCCAGCTCCAATGCTACCCTTCCTTTGGCAGTTATTGGGCCTCTGCTGCTAATAAAAAGTCAAGGCTTTGACCCACAGTCACTTCCTTATGCCTGTTTTCTACACATTAAAACCTTGAGACTGGCCAGGCTCGGTGGCTCAGCCTGTAATCCCGCGACTTGGGAGGCCGAGGTGAGTGAATTGCCTGAACCAGCGAGTTCGAGACCCGCCTGGGCAACTTGGCAAGACCTCATCTCTACAATAAATCAAAAAAATTAGCCGGGCATGGTGGCGCGCACCTGTAATTCCAGCTACTTGGAAGGTGGAGGCGGAAGGATCGCCGGAGCCCAGCAGGTCGAGGCTGCGGTGGCTGGGAGTGGCCATGGCACTCCAGTCTGGGCTAAGGAGTGAGACTCCAACTCAAAACAAAAAAAAACCTTGAGACAAGGAGAGTTACGTTTTAATCTTCCTTTCCACCCTTAAATCAGAAGAGCTGTCCTGTAGCACCTTTTCATAAAAACCTCCTGCTTATTTGCAGGTTTGAATGGGTAATCAGAAGAACTTCCATGAGAATATTTATTCAGAGTTTTTGTGTCAAGCAAATTACTTATCTTGTTTAGTCTGCACAAGTATCCTGCAAGAGAGACATTTTCACCACTATCTGAAGCCTGTTTTCCTCCTGTACCTCACTGCTGCCCCAGAACAAGCCCACTCCTCCCTTGGTGATAGAAGAGTCATGACCAAATCCTCCCTCCGCCCCTCCACTCCCATCTCCAGCTTTCAACACCTAGGTCAGAGTTCTAGGGGCCTCCACCCTGATTACAAGTCCTGGGAATTTCTTCAGTTGGTCAATGACTTTCTTACTTGGCAGCCCCCAGGACTGAACCTGACATTGAAAAGTACAGTTGCCCATTCTGGTTATGTATTGCTAGGTTAAAAATCACCCCAATCTTGGTGGTGTAAAATAAGCATTTATTATGTTTATTGACTGTGGGTTCAGAAATACAGATTGGGTACAGAAAGGAGGCTTTGTCTCTGTTCCGTGACATATGGGAGGCAGCTGGAAGGTTTGAAGGCTCAAGGTGACTCAACCACTGGAATTCTGGTCTGGAATTCTCTGAAGGCTTGTTTACTCACATGACTGGTGGATGGTGCTGGCTGTTGGCTGGAACCTTGTCTAGAACTCTTGGTGAGACAGAGTATGTGTATGTGGTTTCTTCATATAGCTTTGGCTTCCTCACAGTATGGTCACTAGAGTCCCAAGAGAGAATATCCGGTGAAAGCCATATTACCTTTTAGGACTTAGCTTTGCTTATTGCTCAGCATCATGTCTACTGCATTTCATTTGCAAGTCTCGCCCAATTTCAAGGGAGAGCGTCAAAATTCTAAAAAAGCATATGGGACTGGGAATACTATGGTGTCATTTTTGGAAAATATCATGCCTCATATGCCTAGCTCAGAGGACACTCTCCACAACAGGAAAGCCTGGGAGGGTCCTAGGGTGTTATAACATCACTTATCCAGCCAGCACAAGTGATCAGGGTCCACCATGTACCAGGTGCAACCTCCCCCCCTTCCCTGCTGGTCCACAGTTGCAAGGCCTTTCAGCCCCATCCCCACCCACATTCTCCCCTAGAGGCCCCGACAGATTTGATCAAGATGAGGGAACTTTGGGTTTAATTCTCTCTGGCCTTCTGGGAAACATTGCTCTGGGTCACCATGGCTACAGCCCAGAGCATAATTTCTCCCTTTGGGGCTGCTGTTGAATTGAAGTTTTATATTCCAGTTTCTTAAGGTGTAGGCATATACTTCGTTTTTTGTTGACCTCATGGGAAAAAACAAGGTTCTTCAATAGGAAAGAATGTTCTGCCCTTCGAAATGAGAGCGTCCACTTGTAAGTTGGGTCACTGTGGTATAGAGAAGAAAGCTGGGCAGGCTCCTCTAGCCTTTTTATCTTTTATTTTTTTAACACAGGAGCGTGGCTCATACACTGCTTCACTAGTGACCACCCTGGAAAATGCAATAGGCCTGTCACAACAAGTGGAGGTCCAGCTAGCATAACAATCACAGTACTAACCCTTATGTATCACATTCTAGACTCTGAGCACGCCATGCAGCATTGTTCCACTTCATCCACTTAGTGTTCTGAGGAAGGTACTAATATGTTTTCACAGATGAGAAGAGTCATTTCTCCAAGGTTCAGAGACGTTAAGTAATTTGCTGCAGGGTACACAGCTAGGAAGTGGGGGAACTGGAATTTGAATTGAGGCCCGTGACCTCCAGAACCTGTTCTCTCAACATTGGGCCATGATGTGAAGCTATTAGCTTAAAGGAAGGGCCAGGAACTGGAGTATAACTGGTGAGGCATACAGGCTATGGGTGTTGGGTCTCTCTTGGTTGGACACCAAAGACTCAATCTGCAACTTCAGTCTCCTCATCTGTAAATGGGGATAATACCTATCTGAGTGAATTATATAAACCACAGCACTCCATACCCAGTGGGTGCTCAGTGCACTCTCGGAGAGTCCTTTTCCCTTTCTCCTTCCTCTATATTTCGTCTTGGGCCCCTCTGCAGAAAGGGCTTCCCTGCTCAGGAACTAGGGAGATGGCCAGGATGACTTTACTATCTGAGACTACTTTAAAATCCCTGGTTCCCTAAGCTCCTGCTGGATCTCAGGATTCCAATCCCTCTCCACTGTGCTTTTCATTGGCAGAACTTTAAATGATTTTATAAAAACTGCAAATGTACAAGGTAATTGAGTCTTCTGTTTTATTACCCTGAGCTGCCTGGACCTTGCCTGGCCTCCTCCTCACTCACTGAGCCGCCGGAATAAAGTTGGAAGTGTTTGCGCTTGTAATATATAGGACTTAATTAACCTGGCCTTTTATAGCATTTCCAATGGAGGGCTGGAACGAACTTCGAGGCAGCTTGAGAAAAGCGGGGGGGTTGCTGGGGTGAGAGCCTGTATGTACGTACAACACTTGATGTTGGTTTTTTTCTCCTGTTCTTTTCTCCAGTACTTTAATCAGCATTTAATGACCCAGTCGAAAATTCATCGTTTGGACCCAAGCACTGGTGGGAAGGGCTGGAGGGGAAGCCTGCCTCCCTCTCTCCCTCCCAAGCTCTACAGCAGGCTATGGAGTAGGGAGTGAGCCTCTGCCATGCCAGCCACATTCCCAGAAACTTCCAGCAGAGGTTGGTCCTCGTCTTAGGTGGGAGACAGTGAGTGGACATTAACAAATGGACTCTGTGTTGGCTAATGCAGCCAAATGCAGACCAGCCTAAGATGGTTCCAACAGAGCATGTCCCCACTCTGGGGACCCAAGGCTAAGTTCAAGTTCTATCCTTCCTGCTCCTTCCTCCTTCCACTTCCCCAAATTCCCGCTCCTCCCCCCTCCCTGCACAAAACCGTGCCTGATCTGGGCATTATTCTGAACCAGCCCAGGAAAAAGTGACTCAATTCAGATCCATGCTGGGTGCAGGGTTCCTCTGCCAAGGTGCCTTCATGTCTTACAACCATTATTTTCAGGAGACTTCCAAGTGAGGGTGGTGAGGGTATTTAAGTGCCTCTCACCAGCTGCCTGCTCAGACCATCGCTCCACATACCATGGCTCATAAATTCTGCCCCGACACTGCCGAGTGGTTACATCATCCCCAAACCTCATGCAACAATTCGATTTGGAAATAAAAAGGCAGGTGTTAATTGACTCACTCCCTCTGCCCCTTTGCTGTGCTCCTGACCCTCGATAGCTTTTAACCTCACAGTTAATAAAAGTTTGGGGCCCAGCCCCTGCACAGTTCCTCATTCGTTCTTTCATAACGTCAGCAAATTCTTCCTGAGTGAATGTAATGCATAAGTCATTGGCCAGACCTGTAGGGGAGAGGGTTCAGTGGCCAAAGATGAGCAAGGAGAATTCCACACCTTAGGAAAGCCTGCAGAGCGTGCCCACAAATAATGCAGATTTGGGCAGCAAGTATTATGGGCCTCCAGACAATGTCTGGGTGCACCCAGAGTTTCTGAAGTGTCTATAGCTCTTGAGATGGCCACTCTTGAATTTGCCTGCTTAGCAACCATCCCTCCTCTAAGAGCACCCAGATTCTACTTTGGGGAAGCCACATCTCTCACCAAGTCTATGTGGTTTTGAATGAGATAGGACATTCAGAGTCCCCAGGAGTTAGCCCATGAGTAGAGCTAGCCAATCAGAGCAGGTTAGCCCCCTGGCCACAGTGATTAGTTCAACCACAGATAGGGGACTTGGGTGGGGCCAGTGGAAGTTATCGCTACAGCTCCCTGGGAGGAGAAGCTCTCTTTTTCCACTGGGACTGCCCAGAAGTAAGCCTGGAGCTGCTAGTGACCACCGTGCCTTTACTTGTGGGAAGTTTCCTGAACTGAGAACGAAGTCTACCACTTCATTATCTCCTGAGGGAGCACCTCTGGCTTCAGGCCCTGCCGTCTCCTGCACCACAATGAGCAGTTCTTGATTTTTATGTGTGTGTAATATCCAGGTCCAAGTGACTCCCTCAACTAGTCTGTGTCCAGGCATAATATCAAAGCAGAGCTGAGAGATGGAAAGAAAAAGATGGTTGAGGATGTTGGGTAACTGGATCCAACCCTGCCGAAGGTCAGACAACCCCTGAACTTTCACTTAAGTGAGCCAGTAAATGGTTTGGGTTTTTTTTTTCTGTTTACACTTGTTTAAGTCAATTTCCTTAGAATTTCTGTTGCTGATCCAGTCCCTGAGCCCCAAGCTTTCTAGGTGCAGGGATCAATGGAAAGCCACACTTCCCCTCCTTCAACTCAAGGGTAGGCCAGGAGACATGAGCACCTTTCCACTTTTTTATCTGTGGTAGAGTCAAGGCATTTCAGGGTCAGGGTCTGGCAAGAGTAGGGCTCAGAGCACATTATTTAGAAGGGCACTTATTTTTAAGGCCTGTGCTTGTACAACTTTGAGAGTGAGACTTCCTTGAATATTGCACCCTAGGCTTTTCTCATTTTCTCTATTACCAGCCCTTTTCAGGTTGTTGGAGTCTCCTTCCATCTGCCCCTCAAACCCAGACTGAAGAATTGATAGTTGACCACTGTTGTCTTTCCTCTCCCACAGGTGGGTTTGGTCCATTCTCTAGACCTTGGAAGATCATGTTCCACAGAGGCCTGTTCTAGGACTTTACCAGGTCAAACCAGAGAAGAAGAACCCAAAATGTAACACATCCCTGCCCAACTATTCATCAAGGGCAGTCAACCTACAGCCCAAATTTGAGAAGAGGCTCAGGCACAGAGCAATCATAGCGGAGGATCTTCAAATTAGGGTGGGCTCAGAGTCTACATTTGGGACATCAGATTTATGGTTATCTTTATCTAGTTTGCCTTCACCCCATGATTTGACTTATTTTAGGATGAGAAAATAGTCTTCCTGGGTGCAGACTAGCTGAAGGTAGTCAGAGAGATCTGGAGAGACCTCTCTTGGGAAAAAACACACACATGAAAACCAATAGCTGTTCACTGTTGCACAGGAGATAGCGGGGGCCTGAAGCCAGAGGCTCTCCTGTGTGTCCTTGAATACAACTCTTTTCTCCTCTGACCCATGTTACCTTCTTTTGGAGAGGCAGACAATACAGGATAGGCTCTGGAGGCAGAGAGGTCTGGTGACAATCTTAGCTCTTACAAACTTGGGCAAGTCTCACTCTGAGACTTAGCTTCCTCATTACTATTCCTCAGTAGAATCATAAAAGTACTTTTCTCTTAGGGTCCTTTTAAGAGTCAGTGAGAAAATGAAGTGCTTAGCACAGGGCCTGAGGTAAATTCTCAATGAATTATTGTTGTCAATATTGTTCTATAAAGCAAAAGGGCATTATTAGAAGACTGAAAGCACTGCCAAGCATCGAAGGGCTGATTCTGGATCCAGTCCCAGCCCTCTGAAAACCGATAGTCATTGTTTCAGGGCACTCAAAACTAGTGTGAATTGAACACCCTATGGATTCTCTGGGGGAAAAGCTGAGTCCTGTATTTTCAATCTTAAGGGGTCTTCAGCACTTTTAGCCCACTGCAGCATTTCCATCAGAATTCCTCTCCAACAGTGTCTTCCCCCTTCCTTTTTCCTCAATGGATACCTTTAAAAAAAATGCGAAGAAACTTGTACCCCTCAAATAGACCACTCAGGTGACTGTTAAACCATTTACACTGTTAACTTCTTTTCATATATATATCCTTCTCCTAAGATAGGTCATCAGAACCTAGAAGGCAGGGACAGATCTTGGGCTTCTTAATGTTCCCATAAATCTAGGTACAGAATAGATCCTTAGACATCAGTATCAGGCCCATGAGCCCAGGAGCTGCCCAGGTGGATGCTGTGGGGCCCTGGGAGGACAAAACAGAGGACACTAAGGAGGTTCCTGGGAATGAAGAGGCCCTCTGATTGCAGAAGGGAGCCCATACTCTTTTTGGAAACAGGAATAATCCAAAAGTTTTTTCTAGAGTAGCAGCAGTCAGAAAGACCTGGGCACTGGGTCGGCCCAAGCCCTTCCCAAGGCTGCATTGGCCCAGGCTAGCCAACCCAGCCTCCCCACCAGCTCAGGGCTGCAGCTGAACAGTGTTGGCTTCTTAATAAAAGCAGCACCAGTGCCAAGCCCTAACTCCACTGGAGAAATAGCCCCACACCCCTTGATCCATTAACATTTCGCACCTTAATGCGGCCATATTTTTGGAATGCCAATATGAGTTGAGTAGCTTATTGGTATGCAGCTCTGGATGGGGGTGGGGGCTCCAGGGAGGAGGGCACTCTGCAAAGGGGATGTAATTAAGCCTCAGAGTGTTCGATAAGTGCCCCAAAAGGGGGGGAATTGGGGTCATGAGAGCAAGAGCGATGGGCTTGTCCAGAAGTTTTGTGTGCACAAAAGCTTGGCCGTTACTGGGATGTCCCACTGAGGCTCCTAGCCTCACTCACCCCCCAGTCCCTGTCAGAGCAGGACCACCCACTCACCCTTTGGGTCTCTAACTTCAAATTTCCTAAGCAGACCCTATCGGGTGGCTCTTCTCAGATAAAATACATCATCATTTGCTCCATTAGAAAATAAATGTATGGCTATATTATGGGATTTGCATTCCATTACCTTGGTTTGCATGCCATAAAACATTTATTACACCCTTGGGCTAAAGTCTTAATAATGACTGGGTGCGAGGCACTAATGTGGTGCTGGTCTTGCTCAGGAACCAAAGATTAATGCCTTTTGATGTCACCCAGCTAATAGTTGTGCTCACCAATTTGTCCCATCAGAAGACATTAGAGTCAGGCCTTGTGCGAGGGTGGGGGAACCACGGCTCCACTTCAGCTGGGAATCGGGGCTCCCCCTTTCTGCCCTCCTACCTGGTCTTGTTCAAGACCCCCAGAAGGAAATCTCAGCTCCCCCCTTCTTTGATTCCCCCATTCCACTTCCACCCTCACTCCTAGCCTTGGGCAAGTCCCCCCCGCCGGGTGTGAAAGCTACAGTGAGGGGGTTTAAATGTCTGCTTTCCTGTCAGACAGCAGCAGCGGAGGAGGCAGCAGCAGGGAAAGTGCATATGCTTGGGCGCACACACACACACACACACACACACACACACACACACACACACACACACACACACCATACTCTGGTAAGGAATTCAGCCTCCCATGAAAACCCAGTAACCTAGTAGAGGAGGCTGGGATCCACCATCACGCCCTAGCTAGTCAAAGCTGCTGGCCAGAGAGATGGGCCTAGGATGAGAACTGAGCAGGCCATTTGGGGCTGTGTTTTGGGTCCTTTGTGTCATCAGCCACTTGATTGGAGCAGCCCCAGGGCTAGCCAGTGGGAAATGTCCTCGTTTGTGGTTTGCTGTGATTCTCTCTGGGGTCCTTGAGCATCCTTCTCATGAGACTAGGGATGCCATTCATCCCTTTTGCTCAAGGCCGGGGCTAGGAAGTGACCAGTCACTTAACCTCTCTGCCTCTGTTTCTTCATGTGTAAATGCTGGCATTTAGTGTGTGTGTGTGTGTGAACCAGGGGTACTGTCTGGATCCTGTAATGTACAGGACAGTCTCACCCCATAAATAACTGGTTCCCATCCCATGCAACTTTTGAAAATCCCACCCAGGTCATTGTGTATTCTACAACTCTAGGGGGCACCATTCAGGTTTAATGGCTGTGCAGTCCACAACCCAAATAACCATCAGAGAAGTACTAGGTTTGACAGTGGTCCTAGTGGAAAAAACCTGTTTACAAGGACCTAAGCTCTAAATCTAGCTGTTTCATATATAAGCACAGAATATGTTTGCATGGCTCTAATATACACTGAATTTTCTAGGAATGCAACTCCTTTGACAATTCAGGGGGAAATTGTCCTTTGTTCTGCACAGAATCCTTCCAAGTGTTGTTCACCCTTTCAGAAACCGCCATTCATGCACCCACGCAGCTCAGGGCCCTTTAGTCAACAGCACACTGCTCTGTGGCAGGCGGCACTGACTGCTGTTCCAGTAGATGATTTTATGTTTAGGTACAAGCATTCTGCTTCTTCATTATTCCTGAGCATTTACATACTGAAATATATATTTATTATAACTTACTTTCCTTTGATTTCTCCTTTATGTTACATTTGGGTCAATATATTGATTTTTTTGGATTCAGTGTGTGTGTGTGTGTGTGTGTGTGTGTGTGTGAGAGAGAGAGAGAGAGAGAGAGAGAGAGAGAGAAGCAGGGGTGCTGTCTGGATCCTGTAATGTGCAGGACAGTCTCACCCAATGAATAACTGGTCTCCATTCCAAGGAACTTTTGAAATCCCACCCAGGTCACTGTGTACTCCATAGCTCTCGGGGCACCATTCATGTTTAATGGCTGTGTAGTCCACAACCATCAGAGAAGTCCTAGGTTTGACAGTGGTCCTAGCAGAAAAAACCTGTTTACAAGGATCCAAGCTCTAAACCTACCTCTGTTACAGATCACAAATAAGCACAGAATATTTTTGCGTGGCTCTAATATACACTGAATTTTCCAAGAATGCACCTCCTTTGACAGTTCAGGGAGAAATTGTCCTCTGTTCTGCACAGAACCTTACCAAGTATTATTCACTCTTTCAGAAAACACTGTTCATGCAGCCACACAGCTCATGGTCCTTAAGTCAACAGCATGCTGCTCTGTGGCAGGTGGCATTGACCGCTGTTCCACTGGGTTGGTTTTATGTTTAGGTGTGAGCATTCCATGTCTTCACTATTCCTGAGCATTTACATATTGAAATACATATGATCTTATTATAACTTACTTTCCTTTGATTTCTCCTTTGTGCTATAGTTGGGTCAATATATTGATTTTTTTTTTTTTTTTGCAATTCTGTAGATAGGTTAGTTATATTATGTCTGCTTTCCATTCTGAGATAGTAAATGGGGTATGACAAACCTGATAATAAAAGGAAGTCGTGGATCTGATAGGCTGGGTGCTACAGTCAGAATTCCAGCCTCTACACCTTCCTAGGAAGCATCTTCTTATCACCTTCACCCTGCACTCCCTGCTTGTCTTCTTCCCTGAAACCAAGTGCTTCATTATGCCTGTTTCCCACTTTTTTTTTTAATCTTCTCTGGAATAATCATGCCAACTGGGCTCCCAAGAAACACATAAGCTTCCCAAGGATGTCCTTGAAGTGGTCATTTCTCACAGCCCTGACCGGGCCCTGGAGAAAAAGGGCACCAACTTGGCTTACTGACCTGAAATCCCTGAGTCTGGCAGCGATGGGAGCAAACACCAGAGAAGGGTACCCATGGTGAAGTAACACATAATCCAGAAAACCCCATCACTCAGCCTGAGAGAGCTGGGGCAAAACAGAGAGCCCCAAGACTCTAGAAGAGAGGTTTTACAAGTCTTGTCAAAGTAGAGACTGGCTGGAAAAAATATATATTAATGGGAAATCACTGAAAAATAAATAAGCCATCCAAAGCCTGGGATTGTTTAAAAACAATTTACTGGGAGCCCAGAGATAAGACACATTGAAGGAATTTTTAAAAATCGTATGTGGTGAGATGGTGACTTTAAAGCAACTTCTGCGGCAAAGAGGCATCCTTTGTAAATGGGAAGGTTGACCAGGTGCAGAGAACAGGGTTTAGATAAGTTAATGGATGATAGCATCATAAAAGGTTATTAAGGGGAATTTGGCTCCTCTTAGGGGCCGCACTTGTGCTGTCTGGGGGTTGACTGTACATTCCTGAGGCAGAGTTCTTGTGTCCTATCCCCTGGCAGTCAATGGGCCCGGGACCTGGAAGGAAGGAGGCAATGACGGATCTCCAGTTATGTCCAGAGGTCCCCCAAATGGATGCCATGGTCCATTTCACCTTTTTAAAGAGAGAAAAAAGGAAATGGTTAATCAGATACATGCATTTTCGGAAAGCTGATTTTTAAATGTATGTATTTCAGTTCAGGGAAAGCGTGAAACAAAATCCATTGGGAGTTGATGGATGTCAGAAATTTTAAGGAAGTTGCCTTCCTCACCGAGGTTCCAGACTCTGCCTGAGTTCGCATCCTAGCCTCACCACTGGTGAGCTGGGTGACCTCAGGCAAGTTACTAAACCTCTCTGTGCTTTGGTTTTCTCTTCTCTGAAATGTAGACAGTATTATTACTTCACTGGGTTATGAAAATGAAATGAATTAATATGGTATATGAAAGGATTTAGAATAGTGCATTTATTGAGCACTACAGTGAATACTCAATAAATGTTTGCTGTAGTTGTTTTTACTCTCAAGATAAGGGTCAGGTTTTACGAGTTCCCACCCCCTTCCTGCTGATTAACCAATGAAGGGTGGCTTTGGGAACATAAGGGAGGATCCAGACAGGTATACATGCCTCCCACTCTGCCATAGACTCTGGGGTGGAGTGGTCAATTGCCCTGGTCCTGGCTCTAAATCCATTATTTAGAGTAGCATTTGAAGTGGAGCTTAGCCCCTTGACCACAAAGATTCAGCTAGGTAGGGGACAAGGAATGACTGTGTCTCTAAATGGGTCATTCACATAGGTTATCTGTGCCCCCTGAAACATTTTGATTGGAAAGCATTGTGCTGGCGGGGAGGGGACCTCTCTCTAGGCCAGGGAAGCAAATAACTTTTAGCTCTCTTGTATATACTGTTGCTTAATAGCAGTTGTGGGCTGTATCCTATTGGGAAGGAGTCTGAATCCACATCTGGATGCAGGGGAAAGGGTGCCAAGAGCAATCAATTAGCGATGTCTGCTAGGGACACAGGAAATGGAAGTGCCTCATTGACTGAAGAGAAAAAAACCCTGTCGGCTCTTAATAGTCCAGCGGCCCAGGTCACCTGGGTTCCTGGATGTGGTACCCACATGCTGAGCAATTGTGAGGTAATATGGGATTACCTGGTACCAAGAGGCAGGCGACTTGACTTTCCAGTTCTCCTCTGCCAGGCTCAGGGGCCCTGGGTACATCACCTCATTTAACCTCTCTGTCTCTGTGTCTCCATGTGTAAGTGTCTAAGAGGGACTTCTGAGGAGTTCTGGGGAAATTGTAGGACTTTGAAACTGGAAGGGGTCCTGGAGATTACAGCAGACATAGTGCCCCCTCACAGGCCTTTGCCCTTACCATGTCTAGGCTCCAAGCCTGATTCTAGTCACCAGTACCTGCAGTCCTTTGCCTGAGAGCTTGCTCCAGTCATTGGTGTGCCTTTACACTGCAGGCTGGAAATAGTCCTCCACCAATGACCTACAGGATCATTGTGGAAATATCCTAACTTCTCCTTCCCGTGGATGAGATAACTCTGAGCTGTTATGTTGTATGACATATCCCAGAGTGCCCTAATGGGGGTGAGCTCCAGGTACCCACAGTGCTAGCTTGCTTATGAATACATCTCTTACTCACTTCCTCACTCCTGAGGTTACCTCCCAAATTCTTATCTCAGAATACACTACTGCCAAACTAAGACTTAAGCTGGCTTAAACTAAGACTAAGAGGTTAGCTGGCTGTACCACTCTGTGTTACTGAAGTGAGATAATTGCCAACACACTTGCCCACCAGACCACATGTACAGGGTGTGATTCATATCCATCTATAAGGCCTACAAACAGTTCAGAAAGAATCAGAACATTTGCATCATTAGGAAGAAATTCCCTCCTCCAGGTCAGGAGATGATCATCCCTTTATGCCCCACCTGGAAAATCTTGTTGTAGGTGAGAGCCCTGTAAGGAGACTTCCCTCTCTGGCTTCTCCCTCACCAGCCCGCTATTCCTAACAACCCCACCCACGCACCGGAGCCTCCGTGACTTGATATTACAGGACGCTGTCACTTGAAATTAATTGCAACTAATTAAAAATGATCCGGTTAGGACAATTGCACAATGGTGCTCTGGAGACCGCTTCATTCCCAGAGGTTTGGTGGCGTTTGCGGTTGCTACAGCCCCGGTCTGCCGGACGGGGCCATACATCATCGTGTCATTTTACATTGTTATTTCTCTGAAAGCAGCAATTTAAAAGAGTCTCAGATGAACCTTGAGCAACTTCGTGCTAAAAAGAAAAATGTTACTGTCCAAGATCTGTAAAATATAACATATAGGCTCAAAGAAGCCTCTTGACATGAAAAGCGGCCTTAAGTTTGTGCCACGATTTGCATATAATATATAATGTTGTAGTAAAAGGACCCACAAAGCAGGCGGCTGCAGAGCATCGATCCTGGCCCCTTTGTTCAAACTGGGTCACCTACTGTTCCTGGTTATTATTTTATCACAGCCATTCCTCACAAAAGGTGACAGGGCAGCATCTAACCTACTGGATTCTGGGGATGGCCACCTCCTCCCCCTTATTTAGTGGAAGACCCAAGGGTCCTTCCTGAGTCAGATTCTGAAAGCACTGAAGGTCCTGTGTGGCCCTGCCAACCTGATCCCAGGAGCAGCAGTCTTGCTGGGAAGAGCCACTGCTTGGGCTTGGAGAAGGCCCAGAGAATCCAGAGTTGGAGCAAAGAGCCTCGATAAGCAGCCGGGCAACCCTCACACCTTATTGGGAGGGAGGCCAGGCAGCTCAAATGAATTTTGGTCCCATGTCTTTGAGTTACAAGTGATTCCTATCGGGTCGCCCATGGCCCCATCTAGCTCTGTGATCTCCAAGTTGCTCCTCAGAACTTCTCCACATCAACAGGACAGGGGAGAAGCAGGCACTCGAGCAGAAAGGGGTATGTTCAAAAAGCATCTTCCAAAATTATTTTTCCAATGCTCTGGCTCATTCTGGTTGAGACTGCAGTGGCCGGGAACGTGCCACTGCCCTCCAGTCTGGGCGACAGAGTGAGACTCCAACTCAAAAAACAAACAAAAAAAAGAGATGATTTTCAGGGGGTACCAACAAGGATAACAAATCATAAAAAAGAAAATTGAAAAATAAAAAAATCAAGATCTTTAAAATTTAAAGTGCAGGAGAAATAGAAAAGTTAAGGCTGTTAAGATCAATGAGGAAAAAGTAGTAAACAGATATGCGGACAAATCTTATATAGTTACTAAAATTTAGTTTTGAGCTTCCTGTAGCCTGAAGTGAAATAAGAAACATGATTAATTACAAATGTCACATGGTCCTTAAAGAAACAGCAGACCAGAAACAAGACTTTTTGTGCATGAACCTCACGTGGGTCATATAACCGGCACCATCCTTCATGGTACCCTCACAGTTAAGGCAGGAGGAAGGCTTGGAAAACTCCTGCACTGGTAATCAGGGCCATGACCTGGCAAAGCCAACTCTCTGGAAAACTCAGTTGATGTGTAACAAATACCTGGTTCGCCGATGGATGGCTTCATTCAGGTCTGAGACCCATATAATGGAAGCAGGTAAGGACTAGCTCCAATCTGATTTTCAAGTTATTCTCTATACACAGTGTTTCTTTCAGTTGTGCTTATATTAGACTCTGGGAAGCAGGCAGTTTGATGCTATAGTTTGAGACAAAGACCTGGAATGCAGGTGTCCCATGTGGCTGAGTGCTGGAGCTAGATATAACAATTCCAGCACATCTGTACAGTGGAACACTATGCAACCATCAATATGAACAAGGAGCCATCATAGGCTGCTAGAAAAAGTTGTTTAAGATATTTATTAAGCGGGAGAAAGAAGCAAGTTGCAGAACAATAGTTACAGTATGACCCCACTTCCATAAAAATTTAAATAATAAGACAACACATGGGTGTAGAAAACTTCTAGAGGGGTACATAAGAAACTGGTAACTGTTTAATTTGGGAGGAGAAGGAATTGTACAGTTTACTTAAGCCCTTCTTACTATAATTACATATTAGTTTGAGATTTTAAAAATAGTTTTTGGAAAGTTAATCAAGAACACAATGCAGTTTCACTAAAAAGAATGAAACAGATCAATGTTACTGAAAAAGGTAGGAGGAAAAATCTGGATAAATATAAATAAAATATCTAGAAGTGGTTGTCTTGGGAAAGTAAGAGTACAGTAGAATTTTCCTTTCTAAGTTAGTTTCTGTAACATTTTGCATAATAAGTAGGTATTTGCTTCTATAAAAGGAATAACAACTTAAAAAACAATACATGAAGTCAACCCAAGAGGATTGTTTGGTTGACTGGTTTTTATGAAAATGAAGAAGCCTAACCAAGACCTTTCCAAGCCCTCAACAGGGCAGCAGGCTGGAGACAAAAAGTTCTCTCTCAATCTCTACCCCCCACCTCCTTCCTTGTCAGGGTCTCACTCTGTTACAGTGGCACAAATCACGGCTCACTATAGCCTCAAAACTATAGGCTCAGGAAATCCTTCTGCCTCAGCCTCCCAGGTAGCTGGAACTACGGGCACACACCACCACGCCCAGCTAATTTTTGTAGAGACAAGGTCTCACTATGTTGTCTCGGCTGCTCTAGGAATTCTCCCGCCTCAGTCTCCCAAAGTGCTAGGATTATAGGCGTAAGCCACCGCACCTATGCCCAGCCAAGAAGTTTTCTTAAGGAAACAATTGTCTGTCTATTCTGGCATACAAACGAATGAATGATCTTGACATTAACATTCTGGACCCGCAGAGCACTGATGTTCACCTGGGAAGGCGCCTGTGGCAGAATCCAGAGACTGCTGGGCTTTACATTGAAACATTCCTGTTGTTTCGCACATGTTTGAACTATTACTAATTTTTAACAACTCTGGCTATTTCCTTCTCTGTCTCTCCCCATTCCCTTAGCCCTTTAAGCTAGGCTATTCTATGCCAGATACCTCAGACAAGTGAGCGGACAGCAGAAAGAGAGACCAAAAGGCTCCTTCTGGCTTCAGACGTCTAGAAACCTGGCTCATAGTAAGAAGAGTGGAGGAAGGGTGAGGGAAGGGGACCCAGGGACAGAAGAAACAATGACCCGAAGGAGTATCTCACTACTAAGACTAGAAAATGGAGACAAAGCCTGGGCTCAGTGGCTCAGCCTGTAATCCTGCACTTTGGGAGGCCGGGGTGAGTGGATTGCCTGAACCTGCAGGTTCGAGACCCACCTGGGCAACTTGGCAAGACCTCATCTCTACAATAAATCAAAAAATTAGCCGGACGTGGTAGCGTGCACCTGTAGTTCCCGCTACTTGGAAGGCTGAGGCGGAAGGATCGCTGGAGCCCAGCAGGTCGAGGCTGCGGTGGCCGGGAGCGGCCACTGCACTCCAGTCTGGGTGACAGAGTGAGACTCCAACTCAAAAATAAAAAAAAGAAAGGAAAAGAAAATGGAGACAAAGAAGGATCAGAGGTGAGAATGACGAGCAGACAGGTGCTGGCCCTGGAGGCCTTGTGGGTGGAACAGAGGCAGCATCTAGGTTATGCCGAGCTTCCTCTTAGAGAAGCTGAATCAATGCACCTGGTCCACAGAGTCTCCCACTAAGGGCTAAGATGTGGATTGAGAAAGGCCCAGAGCTCCACAGGATTTTAGGAAGAGTCCAGGAGGAGTCCACTCCCTCTTTACCTCTATTCTCTCTCTCTCTCTCTGTGCACCTGCTTCCTTTTTCCTGCCATTGCCAAACATCTTCTGTTCCTCAGGCTACATGGCTTAAGATGGCTGCTCTTGGACATACATGTCCTTGATTTAATAACCAGAGCTAGGCTGCCTTCTTCTCTCTTGGTTCTCTACCCCTTATTCCTGGGGCTCTCATGATGGGTTCACCTTGGATCAGGTGCTCATCAGGCATCCATCCCTGGACCAATCTGCCATGTGTGGAGGTGAAGTCTCATGGTATTAAATCTGAAGATGCTAGGTGTGGGGGCTTACGCCTATAATTCTAGCACCTTGGGAGGCTGAGGCTAGAGGATTGCTTGAGTCCAGGAGTTTGAGACTAGCCTGGGCAACATAGTGAGATCTTGTCTCTACAAAAATAATAGATACATAAATAAATAAATAAATAAATAAATCTATCTGCAGACATCAGAGTAGTCTATATCTGAGTGGTGGGGTGGGTGGGGTGGAGGAGTCCCTGGGAAGATCAGGTAATTTCCACTAGGCTCCCCTGGGAGGTCATGAAAACTCTCCCAGGCTTTAAAGGCTCGCCACCCCCCCCCACCATCTTACCTCTTACAGTCAATACAACATGCCTGCCTGTGTCGCTCAGTCTTTCTGGCGGTCTTTCAATTAAAAAAATAGTTTTTTATTGTATTTTTTAAAATACAAAAGCAACACATGTTCATTGTAGAAAGACAGACTCTTATGTGCCAAGAAGCATGACTCTTGGATTTACAAAATCGAAAAAGACGTGGTCCAGAGGGGGAGTCAGACAAGTAACACAGTAATGTTTGTATTGAGCAGCGTGATTGGGCTTGTCTACCCAACTAGAGGGTGAAGCTGTCAAAAGCGGAGATGGTATCCTCCACAGCATCAAAGTAGTGCTTAGGTTTTCTGTAAATACTTGTCTGACTCAGTGAATGACTTTACCCCTAGGTACAGCCTGACCTGGGGAACTGGGAAATCCAGAGAGTCCAGGACAGGATTGTTTTATAGTTTCAACCCCAAAACTAGGAACACTCAATTAAAACCTGTCATGGTTTGACAAGAGTAGATCTGTGTTTCCAGAGCTAACTGCAAGATCAGGTTAAGCTGCTATGGGCAACAACCCTATCCAAGTCCAAGTTTCCCAAATCGTGGTCAGATTTAGGAGAGTTCAGGGAATGTTCTCCCAACAGGAGTCCTCATTGGGTCTGCATGGTACCATTGACATGTTTCCATCACAGCCCCTTTGCACCTTGGAGAACTTTCTCATTCATGCCTTTTTTTTTTTTTTTTGAGTTGGAGTCTCACTCTGTAGCCCAGGCTGGAGTGCAGTGGCATGTTCTTGGCTACTGCAGCCTTCTGGGCTCAGGCGATCCTTCTGCCTCAACCTTCCAAGTAGCTGCAACTACAGGCATGTGCTACTATGTCCGGCTTAATTTTTGGTATATTGTAGAGACAAGCTCCCGCCAAGTTGCCCAGGCTGGTCTCGAACCCCTGAGCTCAGACAATTCTCTCTCCTCTGCCTCCGAAAGTGCTGGAATTACAGGCTTGAGTCCCCATCTGGCTCATTCATGCCTGCATTTGCCCAGGAGGCAGAAAGTCAGAGAAGGCAAAGACCTTTTCTTGTTTATCCCTGTCTCCCCAAGAGCTTAACCCAAAGACTTTCTTCCAGAAGAAGGGAGGGAGGAAGGAAAGGAAGAGGAAAGGAGGGAAGAAGGGGGTAGGGAGGGAGGAAGGGAAGAAGGAAGGAAGCAGTTCACTGTCATACACTGAGGAGAACAAACCTCTTCCCAAGGCCACACAAGCTGTACCCTCTTCAGGGTGATGCAGTCACCCCCAGCTTCTATGACTATCGGTTTCTGACTGCTCACATCTCAGCTCTTCACTGGGCATTGCCCTTGGCTGTAGGAAACTGTTTTGCTCAAAGTTATGAACCCTCTCTGTGTGGCTTGTAGCCAGTGACTGGCATATGGAGGCACAAAGGCCAGCTCTTTGTCTCAATATAGGACAGCTCTGAAGGGCTGTCCCAGCTCCACAGCTTTCTACAAGATTGGCAGAGGTGTCTGTTGCAACCACATATGGGGGTAGTTTTCTCCTCTACCCAGTCCTGTTTCTTCCTAGTTTCCTGACAAGTGTATCTCTTGAGAGTACTCCCCAGTAAACTGTCTGCACGCAACCTCCATCTCAGTGTCTATTTTCAATCTAAGATGGTCACCTTGCAGACTCTGGGTATCTACAGGATATCTGGGGTCTACATTAAAGACTGCTGTTGCTTACCCATCTGGGACGTGCTTTCCTGGAGAGCAAGGGAGCTCTGGGCACTATTCTCAACACCAGACTGTGTGAGGCTGAGGAAGGAGCACTGGAATGAAAGAATTCGGAAGCCCTGAGTTCTGACCCTGGTGAGGGTGATTTAGGCAAGTCTGTTAAGTCCTCCGACCCACAAGGTTCTCAGATGCAAAACAGACAGGAATTTCCTACCTCATAGGGTGAACTCAGAACCCTGAAAGTGGACACAGTACGTGGCACAAAGTAGAAATATACAAGGGTGAAACAGTTTGGCTTCCAGAGCCTCCTACCCATCTCTGTCTCCTTGCCTCCCTCTATCCCCACCCCCTTTCCACATGCTATATCAGAATAGCCAGCAGCAGAAGGGCCACTGAACCCCCAGCAGGACACATGAGATGTTAGGAGCTGATATAACCTTCTTTGGTCCTCTACAGGGACTTGGCATATGCTGAAATGTAGGGCACATTAAGTTATGTTAAGAGCTATGTCAGAGCCGCGCTTGGTGGCTCAGCCTGTAATCCCGCACCTTTGGGAGGCTGAGGTGAGTGGATTGCCTGAGCCCACGGGTTCGAGACCTGCCTGGGCAGCGAGACCTCATCTCTACAATAAATAAAAAAAAAATCAGCCGGGCGTGGTAGCACATGCCTGTAATTCCGGCTACTTGTAAGGCTGAGGCGGAAGGATCGCCGGAGTCCAGCATGTCGAGGCTGCGGTGGCCGGAAGCAGCCACTGCACTCCAGTCTGGGTGACAGAGTGAGACTCCCACTCAAAAAAAAAAAAGAGCTATGTCAGCCCGGGCTTGGTGACTCAGCCTGTAATCCCAGCACTTTGGGAGGCCGAGGTGAGTGGGTTGCCTGATCCTGTGGGTTCGAGACCAACCCGGGCAACTTGGTGAGACCTCGTCTCTACAATAAATAGAAAAATATCTGGGCATGGTAGTGCATGCCTGCAGTTCCGGCTACTTGGAAGACTGAGGTGGAGGGATCGCTGGAGCCTAGCAGGTTGACGCTGGGGTGGCCATGATTGTCGTCTGGGTGACAGAGTGAGACTCCAATTCAAAAAAAAAAAAAAAGAGCTAAGTCGTGTCCCTTGCTGCTAAGGCTTCCCTTCCCACTCAGGGTCTAATACTCAGGTCCATTCTTATCTCTCTGACCCTTTTCTGCGATTGGTCTCCTCCCATTTTCTCCAGCCATGTTGGCCTTCTAGCTATGTGTTACACACACCAGACATGCTCCCACCCAGGGTCTTTGTACCTGCTGCTCCCTCTTCCAAGGACATCCTTCTATCTGGTTCACTCTCTCCTCTCCCTCAGGTTTTTAGCCAAAAGTCAATGAGGCCTTTCTTGACACCTTTGCCTCCATTAAAAATAGCAAAACTCCCCTAATCTTGCCTAACCCAACTCTCCACTTCACACCTTACCATGTGACATGCCGCATGCTTTATTTACTCACTGCTTGTCTTTCTTCTTTGAAATAGAGGCTCCGTGTGGACAGGGATCTTTGCTTGTTTTATTCTCTACTGTCTCCCAGTAACTTCATGGCAACTGGCATGAAATACATACTCTGTATGTTTTGTTAAATGAATGAATAAACCTGTTTGTATGCTTTACAGGCACGTGAAACTGAATAAAGTAAATCTACTAGTGAAATCAATGGCAAATTGATGCCAGTCCATGGAAAAGAAGGAATAGAAGGCTCCAAGCGTGACTAGAACCTAAAGTTCCCTGTCAGGCCAAAGCAGTACCCAGGCTCTCCCTCACTGCTCCAGCCAGGGAGCTTCTTGAAGGTAGGAGCCATTGCTCTACTGTCTTTCTGTTGGCTTCCCAGTGTCCAGCTCAGTTCCTAGCAGGTGCTTGATTGATGTTTGCTAATGTGCCAATGCACCAAGGTGCCGGGAGCTGAGGAGAAGTGGCCTGTACCTTCAGGAAAAGGGGAGAAGGCATCTTCAGAGTTGACATACTCATCTGTCTCTTGCCTCAGTCCTTGGTACTGGCCAGTGTTTTCCAAAGTGTGTCCTGTAGACTTCCAGTGCCAGTAGGTATTCAGTGGGATAAAGGCTCTGTGATCAGATAAGTTTGGGAAGGATTAAATAAAGTTAAACAGGTTTCCTGTTAAACAGGCTCTTCAGAGCCTTTAATATGCAAATATAAATTATAAACCCAAGAAGGGGCTTATGTTTAGAAAACATTTCCAAACTATCTGACCATGGAACCCATTCCTCAGGGAGAAAAAAGGATCCACAGAGTACACTTTGGAAAACACTCATAACCTCACACCTACCGGAAATGAAAGGGATTTTGGAGAAAATCTAATGAGCCACCACCCTTCACAGAGGAGGAGGGGAGGACTGGAAGCCCAGAGAGGGAAAAGGGGGGTATTGCAGGTCACACAGCACATCAGAGGTGGGGCTGGAGCTAGAACCCAACTGTGTCTGGCATCCAGGGCATATGCTGCTTTAGGTCTTGACCTCTGGGGTTCTGGCTCTTGGCTTATGAGCCTGTGTTGCTCATTTGCACTGAAGGAGTCGCAGGAACTTAGAAGAAGAAAGCCCTTAGAGATGTGGAAGTCCCACTCCTGACCTTACTTCCTGTTCTGGTTTCAGCTTCCTGCCGTGATCCAATTCTGGGCTTGTGACCTGTGTCTGCGAGCCCAATGCTTCCCACCTCCACCACCACCCCTGTCCCCTCCTCCCCACCCTGGCTTAGATTTTTTTTTTTGCGTTGGAGTCTCACTCTGTCACCCAGACTGGAGTGCAGTGAGTGGCACGCTCCTGGACACCACAGCCTCAACCTGCTGGGCTCAGGCGATTCTTCCACCTCAGCCTTCCAAGTAGCTGGAACTACAGGCACGCACTACCACGCCCGGCTAGTTTTTGATTTATTGTAGAGATGAGGTCTCGCCAAGTTGCCCAGGCGGGTCTCGAACCCGCGGGCTCAGGCAATCCACTCACCTCAGCTTCCCAAGGCGTGGGATTACAGGCTGAGCCACCGAACCCAGCTGGCTTAGATGTTCTTACCCCCACATTGGTTCTTGCAGTGTGGCTCTGGGACCAGCAACATCAGCATCACCTGGGAACTTGCTAGAAATGCAAACTCTCTGGACTCACCCAGGCCTACTGAATAAGGAACTCTGGGGTGGGGTCTAGCAATCTGTGTTTTAAAAAGCCCTCAGGAAATTCTGACTTAGGCTAAAGTTTGGGAATCACTGCCCTAAAGCTGCTATTTCAGACCAAACAGCCCCAGAGAAAGGCCTTTCCTGGGCATCCCAGACCCCCAGTGAGGAGGCAACCTCCGGGGTCCTTAGCGAGAATCATGGAAAACCCAGGACCTGAAATCTTTAGAGATGCCTATATAGCTCACTGGGTTCCAACTACGTGAACTCGGTGTCACCAAAACCCTGAAGTTAACTTACTTCCTGCATCATTTCATTAATTGGTTTAAGCGATAGGTGTAGTTTTCCAAAACACAGACTTGGGCTGGGGAGTTTTTCAGGGTCCATTTTTATCTATCTAACACCCGCCTCTGAAACAAATCAGAGCAGCTGGAGGCTACACAAAGCATGCTTGGCTTGGGGGCTCTGGAAGTGTCTGAGTTTTACCTGTGTCATGCAAGCCAAGGTGGGGTCTTTTTAGTGCATCTAGAGAGGTGCCTCAATTGAGTTCAATAGCTCCATTTGGGTAATCCAGCTGCTTCCTGGATTTCTATCCAGGTTGATGTGGACACATGGGATTTTCGTAAAGAAATAGTGATCTCAGTGTTGCTGCATTGAATAATTCCAGGGAAAGCCATTGTGCAATGTGAGGTGCTGGGACCCTCTACCCTCTCTGCTGTCACTCAGGAGATTGACCCCCTCTTTTCCACCCTCCACCTCTCTACTCACAGGCTCCACAGATAGACAGGAAGGCCCTCAAGTGTGCCCATCAAAAAGGTGGCTGTGCCAAGGCAGGTCGCCATCTGCTCACCATCAAGCAACACAGACCTGAAGGTCTCCGGATTGTGTCTCTGGTCACTGTCCTGGTTCCCACTGCTTCCGTGCTCCCTGGGGGAGGATGCAGATAATTTGGGCACCCACCTGCCCACCCACTCATCTGTCACCCACTCCCTCCCTAACTCCGCCCCGGCAGCAGTGCCCTCTGTGGTGGCAGCCCTCCATCCATCCTCATCGTTCAGAGCCTCTGAAAGTATGCCTGTCAATATAATGCACAGCCTGTTGAGGGGAAGTGACATTTTGAGTAGTGGACACTTTTCCGGGAGCATTCATCCTGGGTCAGCCTCATGATAAATAAATACATTTGGCGTTTGAAGTCAGCAGGCAGGATACAGTGACCGAAACACAAGCACAGATGCACACACCATAAGGCTGACTTGATGGGGTAGAGGCAGGATGGGAGAGGAAGGAGAGAGGGAAGGCCCTGTGAGCAGATCTGGGGGACAATTTACTCGCTTTCTTCCTGGCACCTCTAGGGAAAACAGGAAGCAAAAGAAGCTGTGATTTCCCTTTATCCCTGAACCACAAGAGGGTCCCTGCTTCCTGTCACCCCGTCTGTTCCTCACCTGTGCCTCTCCACCCCTCCCAAACCCCAGTCCCAATCTTAATTACCCCTAACAGTGCCCTAAACAAAGTATTTATAAGGCTTACTGCGTTTGTCTTCCCGTTCCTATTAATAAAGTCTGGGAATGTAGGGAAGAAATATGGGCGGGTGACAGGGTTTTTAATGGTGCCTCACCTTAAATGCATTTTAAAATATGTAAATCAATAAAAAAATTATTTGTAATAGCAGCCTAAGAGTGCTGGTTAGCCTGGCGCGGAGTGAAATGCATGCTACAAGCACTATTACCATTCATCCTGGGAGCTGTAGTTAGGATTAATCTGTCAAAGGGGATGGTTTAGTGTTGATGAATATGACATGTGACCATTAACGATGTTGATTTTATCTCCCGAGATTAGCATGATTTACTTCGGATGGATAATAATGTCATTTGCTTGATGCAGTAGATCTGTTTACGAGCTGATTAAATTGTAAGGCCTTGCCTCATTTCATGCTATTTGGTTTACAGCTTCATTACCACAATCACAAAAGCTGGGGAAATGTCCCACATTCCATGTCACAATAAATCACTGCTTCACGTTGCTGGGATGGATTTTAGCAGTTCTGCCCAGCACGGACCTTTCCTGGCTCCCCACGAATCTGTGATCCAGAATACATTAGGGGGATCTTCAGGAACACTGGAATGAGTGGGGGCAGGAATCCTCTCGGATCTTTTAATTGAGTGAGATTAAGGAAGTCCTTGAGTAATTAGCTGTAACAAATTACCTTATTATTTAGACAGTGAAGTCACTGTTTTCGTTGCAGGGATGATTACCATAAATACGCAGAAAAGTGACACTCAAGGAACCAGAGGAAGCAGGGAAGCAAATTTCATTTTCAACCCGTTATCCTTTGTTGCGGGAGAGGGGCCATCCGAACCCAAGGTGTGCAGGGGGCCTGTGCAGGGAGTCCTTGTTCCCTACCACCCTTCTCCAAAGTGCAGTGGGAGTGGGTGTGCCCTCTCAGCACCTCTGGGTGGGAAGTGGTTGAAGCAGAGGAGACAGAGGAGAGCGCCTGGCATATGGGTTGGAAGAGAAGCGTGAGGACCACAGAGCTGCTCACTCCACACCAACCCTGCACTCAGACTGACCTGGCAGTGGTGACTCTCCACTCTGTGCCTGGGGGAGTAGGTGGAGCCTCATGAGATGGAAAAGACAGGGCGGTTCACCCCTAAAAAGACTGGGGAGGCAGATAACACAGGCCTGACATGATTGTCTCCATTTCTAGAACAACTAAGAGGTTTTGAGGTTTTACCACTGTTCTCACCACTTACATAACTCTAGGAGGTTGGGAATAGTATTCTCATCCCAAGTTAGAGATGAGGAAACTGAGACTCAAGGAGGTCATAGAGCTATCCAGTGACAGAACTGGAATCTGAACCCAGGCAATGGGGTCTTGGAATTCTTCACAGTACTCAGATGCTGCGATGCAGACCTTGCCATTTGACTTAGGGTGAAGAGGGCACATTTTTCAGGATCTTTGCTTCAGACACCAGAATGGAAGGCTGTGACCGTGAACGGTCTCTGTCTGGTAAGGATTTAGGTCCAACTGTAATGAGGAGCACTGAGGTCAGGTCTTGAGTGAGTACTTTAGTAAGATTTTGTGATGAGCAGAACCAAGGAGGATGTAAGACTTTCTTCCTCAAAACCAGGTTTTTGGAAATGCAAAGCAATTATTTCAAAGGGTAAAGGTACATCTCAGCATCTCAGCTCAGAATCTCCCCAAGACACCAATGGGTAAAAGGGAGAAAACTTGGCCCTCTGAGAATTCTGCAGAAAAGGTAACGCTGTTTCCAAGCTCTGTGCAATTTCACCTCTGAACTTGAGACTTGACCCTCAAGTGTCTGCATCCCTTAACCATCATTGTCTCCTTATAGCAGAGGCTACTAGTGTCCCTTCAATCTCCATTCCTTCTTTTTCCTGTAATAGAATCCTGATTTGTAACTGATTTTAATAAAATAAAGACTACATATCCCAGCCTCTTTTGTAGCTCTGCAGTTTATGTGATCAAGTAAGAGAAAGTATCATGGCAACCACTGGGTTGTGTTCTTAAAGGGAAGGGGTATCTGCTTCTCTTCTTCCTGCCGGTGAGAATGCAAACGTGATAGCTGGCACGCAAACAGCCATCATGGACCACGTGAAGCGGATAGTGGAGCAAGAAGAAGAAGGACCTTGGATCTCTGATAACTTTGTGGATCCTCCATGCCAACCTTGGACTATTGGGCTCCAGATTTTGTGTGTGTGTGTGTGTGTGTGTGTGTGTGTGTGTGTGTGTGTTTGTGTGTGTATGTGTGTAAGAGACAGTCTTTTTAGTCTTCTGTCACTTGCCACATAACCTAATTCTAACAAATAATTCATTTCAGTCATGGGCAAAAATGGTGGCAGACAGATACTTCCTTGAACTGTGAGGGAGTCCTGCAACATCCGATTACTTCCTCCTCTGACCCCATGTTTTAGGATTTCTTGATGTCTTTCTTCTTGGGCAGTTCAGCACTGTTCAACCTGCAACCTTCTTACTGATATCTGTTAGGCTTCCTAACAGATGGTTCTGGGTTCTCTAGGTGGAAGGTTCAGCAATGACTGCAGCTCTTGCCTTCCTCTTGATGTCAAGATACTAGGTTGAAAGATCCAGGGGCCCATGGTCCTTTTCCTATAATCTGGGGCCTGGGAGAAAGTTGGGTTTCTACCCACGAGTCCCTGTTCTCTCTCTCTAAAGAATTCCTCCCCATTCAAGCATATAGTTTGTAGCCTTGTGAGACAGCACCCACCCATCTAAGGCTGGGATAAGACTAGAACTCTCAGAATGAGTTTGGCAGCAAGCTCTGTTCTAGCGTACTCCTCAGCCCCATCCCTCCCAGTGTCAGCAACAGATCCGATCCCCTTTCCCGAAGTCCCCCCACTCCTCCCTGCCCCAGCAGCCTCTCCTTCTTTTATTTCTGGAATCTTCAGGCCTCCAGGATCTCCCAGGGCCAAGGTCAGACCACTTGAGCCTGTGTTGGCGACCACTATTTCTACCGCTAGGATCCCAGCATTTCCTGAACTCTGTGGGCCACTCAGCCATGCCCTCACCCAGACAATCTCAGAGTCACTTTGTGACTCAGCCATTCAGACTCCTATTCACTTAGTTGCTCCATCCCTCGGTCAGCTCCTTGGTCATGAAATCAACTAACCACTCACAGGCTTGGGCCCTTGGCCAGGCGCTCCGTTACTTATCACTCTGCCATTTCATTTGCTCATCTGTTCATCCATCAGCCATTCATCGAGCATCTGCTCTGAGCCAGCCCTGTGCTAAGTGCTGGTGGAGATGAAGATACATCAGGTGAGAGTCCCGTCCTCAGTCAGCCAGGCTCCTGGTTTATCCACCGATCATCGATTTGACAGTCTGTTGGGTGTTTGATTGATCTTTCGGTCAATCAGTTTCCAGGTGTGTTTGTCCAGTAGTCAGAGCCTTACCCTAATAGGCATTAGTCTCCGGACTGAACTCTCAGGGTACCTATGCCCATCATCGGTCCATTCTTCCAAGGGGTTTAGGAAGAGGTGCTCTTGAGCTGTGATGAAGCCAGGCAGTTTAGGACTACTCTGGTCCCTAGGACTGGAAAGCCTACAGGGCCTACTTCAAAGGCAAACCTCAGCTCAGGCCCTGGGAGAATGGGGTGCAGAGACGTGATCTGCTGTGTAGTGGGTGCTCCTGTCTGAGAGCACTGAGGATCTTAGGTTCCAGCCCCCTTTTCTCCCTCCCTCCTGGTGATGGTACAGACAGACAGATAGACATACCCATACACTGATAATCTCACACATACACACACAGACTTACACAACACACACACACAGACCCACAAACTCACATATATGAATATATGATCACATACAAATTCACAGACATGGACATATACACACACACACTTGTACCCACTCTCCCATATAGACTCACATGGGCACACATTCACACACACACACACACACACACACACACACACACACACAGTGTCACTGGTGTTTATCCAAAGGTAGATGTGTCCTCCATCACAGCCAGTCCCCCACAAATGCCACCATGCCACACTCAGAGCATGGCATATGTCCATTAGCATTCTTACACAAATGCACAGTTCCTCGTGGACACACTCCCATTGTCACATCCTTTCTCCTACCCTCTACTCAGGTAACCACCCAGCCAGGTCCCTAGAAGGAACATGGCCCCTATAGCCCAGCACCCAACAGTGCTCTGGCTGTACAGCCCTGTGTACCTCCTCGCCTAGTTGGTGGCCTGCTCAGGTTGGAGAAGCCCCGAGTTCTGGCACCATGGCCACATCCCCTCTTGAGCTGATTTTCCTCTGAGACCTCTTGTCTTCCAGGATGTGGTGCCTCTGACCACTGTCTCATTCCCAGTCCCCTGGACCGGCCTATTGGTCACAGTCTTCCTTGCTGACCTTCAGCCCTCTGTCTCTCTAAGTCTGATATTTGCTCCTCACACAGATACTCAAGGGAACTCAGAGACCTTTGTGCATTCCTTGGTGCTGAGACCCTATGCTCTCCTCCTACTACTCTGCCACCAGACCACCCCTCTCAGGATGGAGACACAAGGGGGTGGGGCCTGGGAATGTCCTTTTGATGGGATGGTCTACGGGGCCACACCAAGGGCAGATTCCAGGGGAAAGACAGAGAGGTGGCCATCCTGGTGACTCAGAGGCTGCCAAAGTAGTGAGTTGAGGACTAGGAAGAGAGACAGAGAGACATGCTGGAAGAGAGCCAAGCAGGAGAGAAACAGAAAGAGAAGTGTGGAGGCAGGCAAGGTCAACCCAGGTCACTCCTATTCTTTATGGTTGGGGTGTTTTCCTAGGGTGGAAAAAGGGATTCTGGCCTTTATCTACAGCTACAAGGAAAGGAATCCCAAATGCAGTGGTTTAAAAACAATGCCAACATTTATTTTGTTCACAATTGGGGTGGAGCTTGGTGGTGAAGGCTTGCTCTGCTCCACTCAGGGTCAGCTGGGACAGCCCAAGGGCTAGGGGCCGGAATTGTTAAGTCTCCTTCCCTTGTTCACTCACGTGGCTGGCAGCTGATGCTCCTATTGGCTGGGGCCTCAGCTGGGACTGTCAGCCAGAACACGCCCAAGTGGCCTGACCACGTGGCTGTTTGACTTCCTGGCGGCATGGCAACTGGGTTCTAGGGGTATCTCCAGAGGAGGCAGTATTGCCTTTTATGGCTTAGCCTCGGAAGTCACATAGCATTCCTTCCACTCCAATCACAGGTCTGACCAGATTCAAGGGGAAGGGACACAGCCCCCGCCTTTCAACTTCATAGTGTGAGAAGAGTACATGGGATGGGATATATTGGTGCCACCAATTGATTGGAAAATACAACTGGCAAAATGACTGTCCTTCATAAGCCTTCCTCATGAGTCTTGGGCTCCACCTTTCATCCAGTTTTCTTCTATTTTCCCTACTTGGGTACATATCATTCGAACTCCATGGTTCGACTCTCTCGTCTCTGCAAACAACTCACAGATTTATAGCTCCAGCCCTGACCTGATGCACCCCCTGACGAGGGGTGCAGTGGCTTACGCCTATAATCCCAGCACTTTGGGAGGCCAAAGAGTTCAAGACCAGCCTGAGCAACATAGCAATATTTCATCTCTACAAAAAATCAAAATATAAGCTGGGCATGGTGGTGTATACCTGTAGTCCCAGGAGGTCGAGGCTATGGTGAGCCATGATTGTGCCACTTAACTCAAACCTGGGTAACCTATCTGAAAAAATAAATAAGCAAGCAAACACTCAACCCATAAAAAACTCTATCTTCCTGCCAAAGGCTGCTCTTCCTCTGGAATTTTTTCCAGGAACCCAGATGTCAGTTCTTCTTCATCCCCAAATCCATTTTCCCATTCTCCCTGATATACACCATCCAGCTGAAACTAAGAAACTATGTTTCACAGCCTTTCTTGCAGCTGATGTGGTCACATGACTATGAGCAACTTCTTCCTCACTTGTTTGAAAGGACACTGCTTACCCTGGACTTCCTCCCTCTACTCTTCCCATGGCTGAAATATGCCCAAATTTGATCAAGCACTCCTCCATATCCTAGGAGATGAAGGCACACCAAGATGGAAGGAGCCTGGGTCCCTGAGTGATGTCATGGAACAGAGCAGCCTCACCAGCAGAGAACAGTACCTGAGGGAGAAACCTCCTTCTGATTTAAGTCACTGTATTTGGGGTCTGTTTGCTACTGCATGTAGACCAGCACCTGAGGTTAAAGACCTCAGGATCCTCTTTGCCTTCCCTCTGACCACTCCAGTCCAGCCTATCACCGAGTACAATCCATTCTACCTTCTTGGAACTGTTCTTGCTTTGCCTGCAGCCTCTCCTCTGCTTCCAGCTGTTACCCTCTCCTCTTAACCACAGGACCTCCATATTGGTCTCTATCTCCAGTCTCTCATTGTTCCATCCCATAATGTTCTTCCTCTGCTCAAAGACCTCTGATGGCTCCCAACTGCTTATCAAAGAATAGGACGTCGTCTGTCCTGCCTCCATGCATTTGATCCCGCTGGTCCTCCCTCCTGGATTCCCAAATCTTCCATTTTCTACCCATCCAATGCCTACTCATTATCCAAGCTCAGATGAAGTGCTGCCTCCTCCCTGGTGACTTCCTGTTGGAATTACATCTTCCTGTTGGAATTAATCCTGGGCCTCCACTGGTTATCTCCCTCATCACAGTCTGCCTTAAGGAAGTAGTTGTTTCCATGATCCGCTAGACTGGACAGTAAGTTATTTGAGGGCATGGACTGTGTCCTGGTCATCTTCCCACTGCCTTCATGCCTAAGACAATGCTGTGTATGCAGTAGGTACTTAATGTGTGCTTGCCAGTGAACACACCCTTTCCATGGCTGGAGGTTCACAACTCTGTCTGGGCACTGGTCTTGCCACAGGTGACCAAGGTTGTCTTCCCTCTCACCTCGGGGACCTCCACAGAGAATCCCAAGGGAGGCAAGAGAGGCTGGGGCTGAGGAAGGAGCATTTGTGGACATTCTGTTGGCTCCGAGTACAGAATCTTGAGTGGAAGTACACAGGTTTTAAAAGTAAGGGTTTTAGAATGAGACAGACCTGGCTTTGCCTTTCAGTCGTGCTACTTGTTAGCTGTGTGACTTCAGGCATGCTACTTAACCTCTCTGTGCCTCAGTTGTCACTTTTATAACATGAGGTCAGTATAGTACTTACCTCCTAGAGATCTTGTAAAGATGTAAAAAGATAATGTAGGAAAAGCACTAAGTGCTATGTTTGACACAAAGAAAGTGCTCACTAAATGGTAATGATCATCGTAATCCAATTCTTTCCTGTGACTGGAGACTGCCTGTTGAGAGTGCACTGGGGCAGGCTCCACCCTAGGCCCCTGGAGTCCTTGCTGTCAGATGGGGGTTTCCCTATAGACCAAGGTCAGAGAATGTGCAGTGTCACAGCTTGCTCGGCCTTAGCTGGGTAGTTGGCCAGGTGCTACCAGAAGGTAGAGGAAAGGGAGCAGGGCTGGTGTCCGGTGGGCGAGAGGGAGGGGCTGGCTGCCTGCTAACCCAAAGGGACTAGATTTGATGAGATATGGCCAGCAGACATCAATAGCCAAGGGTTCTACATCTGGGGAACAGGGCTGACAGCCTGCAGGGGCCTCTAGAGAGCCAAGGGCTCTCCACATCAGACAGGCCACCAGAATCATCCTTCAGTGGTTCATTTGCTCTGGCATAAAGGATCTGGACCCATGTGGGAGAAGGGATCCAGGGTACCAGATGTCCAGTTTGGGGTCCCAGGAGAGGGAAGGTACTTGAGGGCAATTGGAAGACGGCCCATATATGGTGCGGTCAGAGAGGGAGGTTACCCCACACCAAGCCTGGGGACAGCATACCATGCCAAATCCTCCTCTGAAGTAGGGAAGAAGATCTCTGTTTCCTGCTGGCTTGGGGTCTGAAGAGCTGGGTCTGCAGGTTGCAGGCATCTATACTAGATTACGTGGGCCTAGTGGTGAGCTGATAAATGTTGAACAAGTGGCTCTTTGCAGGGCAAAGGTTTCATTTGTAGTTTTTGCCAATTGCTGTGGTGTAAATACTCCCAGCATGGCTGATTTCAAACTATAAGCATAACATCACTGAATGAAGAGCAGGGAAGAGATGTGCACAGTTGGCTGTTATGAGCTAGTATGAGCCGATTCCAGCACACCACTGGGTGGGCTCTGATGCCTGCATTTAGAAAGAAAGGCAGAAGTGTATGGTTTCACTGTACAGAGAAGTAAAGGCTCTTATGCTGTGTAGCAGAGTGGTGAAAAGCACACAAATAATAGGCCCTGGAGCTTAATATCCTAAAACAAATCCCAGTGCTGACACTACTTGGCTGTGTGACCTTGGGCAAGTCACGTTGCCTCTCTGTGCCTCAGTTTCTTCATCTTAAAGTGGGACTAATGATAGTGCCTGCTTCATAGAGTTCTGGTGAGGGTTGTTCAAGTTAACACCGGTCTGTGAAGGATTGACATAAATGTTATTTATTACAGTTAATCACACAGAGTAGTTGGAAAGTCCCCTTAGGATAATTTAGAAAGGAAAACCCAGAGTCTCTCAGGGCACTTCCCAAGGGCTTGCACTTTTCTTATTTAAAACTTGGATTTCCCTCAAGATTCAGGATTTTCAGCTGCAGGGATTTCCCATGCACTCCCTGAAATTATGTTTCCCATGTTGAATATGTGTACTCATTTCTATGAAGAGGGGCCATAACGTTCACTGGATTCTCAAAAAAGGCTGTGGTTTCTATATCCTTCCCTCAACCCACAAAAGGCTTACGAACTACTGATGTGGAGTGTGCAGAATCCCACACCATAGGAATTGCCCCTGAAGGGCTTTGGAGGAGAGGAGAAGTTTACAAAGTGCATGAAGGAAAACTGGCAGAGGTGGAGAGACATGCAGAAGGGGCAGCTGAGAACTCTGAGATGCCTCTTCCTTGGGGAGACCTGAAGCTGGAGGAGACTTTCAGCAACAGGGCAACTAAAAAGCTCAGGACACTTCTCAAGAAATCTGTGACCTCTCGATTCCTGCTTTCTCCTTACCCTTTCTAGTGCTCTAGAAGTCTCCTGGTCTCTCCTCCAAGTCCCCCTCATCTTCCCATACCCAGCATAGGTGTCCCCTGGGCCATCACTATGCAAGAATATAGAGGAAGGATTAAAACTTGCTCACGTGTGCTATGCTTCAGTGCTATCATTTGTCTTCTTTCGGTTGTGTTCTGTTTCTTTTTGGTTTCTGTAGTTACACTGTAACTACCTAAGGCAAGGCTAGCCCAAAGTTGATTTAGCATAGGTCAGCCTCTGGTTTTGGCTGGAGCCTGCATGCGGTTTTTAAAAAATCAATAACATGGGAGGGGGTGGCAGAAAGGTTTAATATACTATTCCCTTTCCACCCAGCTATTCTTCCTCTCCTTTTGCTCCTTCTTTTCTTTTTAAAAGAAGATCCCTTCTTCCTGGCTTAGTATAGAGCCAATGAGCAGGTCTCTACCAAATTTCCTTATGAGAATAAAGAATCCTTTTGGCAAATCCCACTCTACATTACTGCATCATACAACTACAGGCACCTGGAATTACAAATGAATCGCACCAACTTTGAATTGCAACTTCTGATGGCTTATCAGGTACCAGCCCTACCTACTTTATCAGTAAGAATCTATGTTTTAAAGGTAGAAGTCACTAATGCCCTGGATGGCCACCAACAAGAGGGCTCTCTCCTGATTCTGGTTCTGGGTGACCTCACTTGCAGATTGCAGGGAGTCTGCCAATATTCTATTCCAATTCCCATCCTTCTCACCCCTCGGTACCAGAGTCTTCTGTAGTAGTCTGTTTGGGCTGTCATATAAAATACCACAGACTGGGTGGCTTAAACAACAGGCATTTATCTATTTCAGTTCTGGAGGCTGGAAGTCCAGGATCAAGGTGCCAGCTGATTTAGTTTTTGGTGAGGTCTTTCGTACTGCCTTGTGGACAGCCACCTATTCACTGTGACCTTTCATG
Organism: Carlito syrichta; assembly: GCF_000164805.1. Lineage (NCBI taxonomy): Eukaryota > Metazoa > Chordata > Mammalia > Primates > Tarsiidae > Carlito > Carlito syrichta. The sequence continues at coordinate 1,012,706 of NW_007255412.1, read as the reverse complement.
GCTTTTCTTCTGTGCAGGATTGTGGAGGGGACGGGAGGGAGAGCGAGAGAGAGAGAGAGAGAGAGAGAGAGATCTGGTGTCTCTTCCTTGGATCTGAGAGGCCACTAATCCTCTCAGATTAGGGTCCCACCCTTATGACCTAGATTAACCTTAATTACCTCCCTAAAGGCCCCATCTCCAAAAATAGTTGCATTGGGGAGTAGAGCTTCAGATGAATTTGGGGGGCAGACACATTTCGGTTCATAACAGCCTGGAACCTACTTGAGGCAGCAGTGCGCCCAGTACAACACGACATTTCCCAGCCTCTCTTCCAGCTAAGTGTGGCCATGTGACTACATTCTATGCAGCAAGGTACAAGCTGAAGAGCTATGTGGGCTCCAAGAAGACCCATTCAAAGGGAGGAGTCCCTTTTACCTCTTTTTGTTCCTCCTTCCTGTTGTCTGGAGTGAGGCGATGGTAGCTGAGCTCAGGCAGCCGCCTCAAACTCAGAGATGACAGAAGGATGAAAGCTTCTTGGTTGGGACAGCAGAGCTGAAGACAGAAGGATCCCGGGTCCCTGGTGACCAAGGGCTGATCCCTGGCTGGACTTCACATCTCCAGACTGAAAGAACATTCACCTTCCAGAAGCCACTATTTAGGTGTCTGGGCTATTGTCAGCAAACACAATTTTCAACTGACTCACGGAAGCTCACCTGGTTCTGAGTTTTCAGCCATTGGCAAAGATACCCCCAATTCCTCTAAGGTCACTGGACTCCTCCCTCCTACTCCCCCCTCTTCGGAAGCATCGTCTCACCCAAGAGGGTCCAATTCATGTACAACTGTCCTTCCTCTTGTCTTTCTCTTTTTCTTTCCTCTGTCTTCTCTCTCCTTCTCTTCTTTCCTTCTTTTTCTCTCCTTCCCTGTAACATTTGTTGAACTCCTGCTATGTTTCAGGTATCATGCTAGCTGCCAGGATTAGGCATAGGTATAAAAGATAGTCCCTTCTCCCCAGTAACTCAGAATCCAGACTTTCTGACAGGATGGACAGGTGCTACAGGAGCAAAGGAAAGGGCATTAAGTCCAACAGAAAGGGCCTGGAGGGCTTCCAGAAGGAAGTAACACCTGACCTGAGAACTAAAGTAGGAGTTTTGAGTTGCTGCTAATATGGAAAAGAGGGAAGAGGGCACAATTCCAGGTCTAGGGACCAGCACAGTGTTATACAGACACTTTACTTCACTCTAGCCCTCAGCTTCCTCATCTGTAACATGGGACTAGTCATAGAAATAGGAAGAAATGAGTGCATGGCATAGTAAATGTGCAATATACACTAGTTATTAACATTATTATTGTTGGCAACGTGCTGTTCACCCATGGCATGCACAACCCTGTGAGTTTTGTTTTTTTTTTAGTTGGAGTCTCACTCTGTCGCCCAGACTGGAGTGCAGTGGCCGCTCCCGGCCACCGCAGCCTCGACCTGCTGGGCTCTGGCGATCCTTCCGCCTCAGCCTTCCAAGTAGCCAGAATTACAGGCGCACGCTACTGTGCCCGGCTAATTTTTTGATTTTATTGTAGAGATGAGGTCTCGCCTGCCCAGGCGGGTCTCGAACCTATGGGCTTGGGCAATCCACTCACTTCAGCTTCCCAAAGGCGCAGGATTTCAGGGTGAGCCACCGAGCCCGGCTCCCTGTGAGTTTTGAAGACAAGCTTTACAAAGGACATAAGTGACCTTATCCATGGTCACACGACCATGAATGTCACTGCTCAAAACCAATGCACTCATCCCTGGTCCAGTGGCCTTTGCATTAAGTGCTGAGGATATGCGAAGTGAGGGAAAGAGCAATGTATGATAGGGAAAAATCTAGAGGGCTTCCTGGAAGAGGTGAGTATTGAGAGAATTTTGGGGGAGAGAGGAAGGCGTTCCAGGGAAGGAGTGTATGATGAGCATCAGGGTGTTAGGGGATGGGTGGGGGCTTACCTGGCTGACAGACGGTTTGAACTGTGAGGACTGGTGAGATACAAGGTAGGACAGGCAAAGAGAGGCCACATCAGAAGACGAACCATGATTACAGACGCCTTGATGGCCAGGTAGTGGAGTGATGACTTACGTCAGTGGGTCACAGAGAGCCACAGGAAGTTCTTGAGCAAGAGGGCTGGTCATAATGAAACAAGGCTTTGGGAAGAAAAGAAAGAAACCCATCTTTGCTAAGAGCCAGTATGGGCTAGGCAGGAGGTTGGACATTTTCAAATTTATTATTTCATGTGAGGCTCACAATAACTAGGTTGATACCAGTGTCCCCATTTTATAGATGAGAAAACTGAAGTCAAGAGAAACTGAGCCATAGACTTGAGTCAGCGGTGGGGCTAAAAGTTAGGTTAGTCTGAGCCCACCTCTGCGCCCCTTCCACTGCACCATGTGGCTTTAGGCTGTTCTCACTCCTGGAACATCCCGCGTACTGCAGGTGTCCTAGTCAAGACACTGCTGCTTGGTCAGGGGCCCAAGGGTCTCGTCATAACCCAAATACTGCAGGGGTGAGCCTGGGGTCACACTGGACAGGGTGGGCTCAGCACCCCCAGGACTTTGTAGGATCCCCAGCACAGGGTAGGATGAAGTGCTTGGCTTCTGGATGTGATGGAAATGGGTTCAGATCCCAGCTTTGCTGTAAATGGGAGGGCAACATTTTTAAGTGGCGCCGTGGGATGAGTCCAGGATGGGGAGTCAGCCTGCATACGGGCTGAAAACTCAGCGGGCAGGGACAAACACCTAAGGAGATGAAATGACAAAATGGCTTCATTCATCTTAAAATAATAGGGGTTGGAGGGAAGGCAAGTTGGAGGAGTAGAGAGGAAATAAGATGACCTCAGAGCTGGTCATTGTTGAGGATGGGTAATGGGCTTATGGGGTCCAGACACTACTCTCTGTACCTCTCTGTGTTTGGAAATCTCCATAATAAAAGTAAAATAAGGCTCGGTGGCTCAGCCTGTAATCCCGCACTTTGGGAGGCTGAGGTGAGTGGATTGCCT